>NW_010244310.1:0-589 GCF_000690775.1 Eurypyga helias
CTGTGGAATGAAATCCTCCTTCAGTTAGTTTGGGCTACCTGTCTGAAGTGTGTCCCCCCTACACTGCCTGAAGTGGGAGAGAGTTGGAAATGCAGCTGCAGTATCAGAAGCTGAGAGAGACCTTGAATTTGGTGCAGGCATTCCTCAGCACCAGCTAAAAAGACACCTTGTCAGTACTTTTCTCAGGGTAAATCCAGAAACCCAGCCTCATACCAGCCACTGTGAGGAGAGTTAACTCTGTCCTGACTACAACCAGCACACTCATACCTTCAGACATGGCACAGCTCTGCTACCTGGCTTAAAGTAGACTATTTCACTGCTGCATATCCCTTTATAATAGCATGGGTACTTAGAATACATGTTCTGTTGTCCTCGTCAAAACCATATTGGCAAAATGTACATTAATATGGCCATTAGTCCATGACTTCAGGTTACATCAGGTGTGGTGGTCACTCAGGACAGGAAAGGTGGAGTGACACATGGGATTATGGGTGACGATGACATCTCATGACAGGTCACTACTGCACTTCTTGCAACGCTTGCCCTCTGTAGGTTTAGGTGATGTCTGCCATAGTGATTCCTACAACAC
>NW_010244311.1:0-591 GCF_000690775.1 Eurypyga helias
TCACTCCTATAACTGTCGATGTAATTTTCTGAAATTATGGGATGCGACTTTAACCATGCAGCTCCTGTCACTTCTAATCCATTAGTACAATTGAACTGTACATCGTATCACTGGTTATTCCCGACCCCCATTGGAATGAGTGAACTTTGTGACTCAACAGGACGGTCTTCCTTACCCTTTACATCTTGGTAGTACTCGATTTCCCTTTGTATGTTCCTTCCATGCACTAATTAATGTGGTGAATCTTCCCATGAGACTTATTGAACCTTGGTCAACTAGTGTTAAACTGTGTTAAATTTAATAAAATTTATTGAAATCTATTAAATTTTTATTTCACCTCAATAAAAGCTATTGCGGCTTCTCCCTTTTGAGTGAGGTGCATTCCACTCATCCAGGACAACTATCCATGTTCCCTCCCTGGATGGAGCTCCAGCATGACCAGGGATAATAAGGACATCCAACAGTTTTGGCCCAAATGTCAATCCCTGTGGGATTCTGGTTATGAGTGGCTTCCAGGAGATGAGGTCCACATCTCAGCCAGCCTCGTACACTCCTCGTACACACATGGGAGATCAGAGGCAGGGGGCCTTT
>NW_010244312.1:0-41505 GCF_000690775.1 Eurypyga helias
TTTATCCACCGAGCGGGCGATCCGTGAAATCCATTTCTCTCCAGTTTAGAGGCAAGGGTCTTGTGAGGTATGGTGTTGAACTCTGCACAAGTCCAGGTAGATGACATCAGTTGCCCGTCCTCTATCCACCAAGGTCGTGACCCCATCGTAGAAGGCCACCATGTTCGTCAGGCACGATAAAAAAATGGCTGTCACCAATCACCTCCTCGTTCTCCATGTGCCTCAGCATGGCTTCTAGGAGGATCTGCTCCATGACCTTGCCAGGCGCAGAGGTGAGACTGACTGGCCTGTAGTTCCCTGGATCCTCCTTTTTTTTCCTTTTTAAAGATGGGGATTATGTTTCCCCTTTTCCAGTCAGTGGGAACTTCACCAGACTGCCATGACTTCTCAAATATGATGTATAGAGGATTTGCAACCCCATCTACCCATTTTTTCAGGACCCGTGGATGTATTCCATCGGGTCCCATGGACTTGTGCACCTTCAGGTTCCTCAGGCATTTCCAGACCTGATCCTCACTAACCATGGGTGGATCTCCATTCTCCCAGTCCCTGCCCTTGTCTTCCGTGACTCTGGGGGTATGGCTTGTGCCTTTGCCAGTGAAGCCTGAGGCAAAAAAAGCATTGAGTACTGTGGCCATCTCCATAGAGAGCCAGCTCTCCTGTTCCTTCCGCAAGAGGACCCGCATTTTTCCTGATCTTCTTTTTATCCCCTATGGACCCATAGAAGCCCTTCTTGTTGGCCTTGATGTCCCTGGCCAGGTTCAATTCTGTCAGGGCTTTGGCTTTCCTAACCTGATCTCTGACCTCTCAGACAACTTCCCTGTAATCCTCCCAGGCTCCCTGTCCCTGCTTCCACCCACTGTAGACTGCTTTTTTGTTGCCTTACTTTGTCCAGGAGCTGCTTGTTCATCCACACAGGCCTGAGGCCACTTTTACCCAACTTCCTCTTCATTGGGATGCATTTTTCCCTAGGTGGAGCTGGGAAGGACACAGATAAAGGGTCGTAAAATCTGATTATTAGTTTATGGTGCTTCATTGGTGTGCTATTATTTTATATATGTATGTAGGAGTACCTGCAATCAAATTACATGGACCTTTTGCTAAAGGAATCTTTGGGGGGAAAAAGAAAGTAAATTATTCTAACACGTTTGTGTTAATAGTATTTTAGAATTTTATGGGAAAGCTCCCTTTTGAAATAAGCAGCTTCCATTTCTCCCACAGTATGGTTCAATGGTAGATAAGGAATTAAATTTTCATTTAATTTATTTTCTGACTTTTAAAAACCATTTTAATATCTAATTACAGTTTGCCATATAGTTTAATAACAAATGGGATTTAAAGTCAATGCGGAAACATTGGTTTATAATTTGAATTATACCATTCAGTGAAAAGGCCACAACAATTTTATCTGGTCCTTTTCTCCTTTTGCCCAAGTCTAAGTCATAACAATATTTAGAATTCCTTTCAAAATGTCTTTGGAATGATCTGTGGCATTTCCCTGTGTAATCCTTTTCTATCTGTTCATCTCTTTAACTGTTGACCCTCTTTCTTGTCTGCAATATGTCTGCTAAAACTCTGGCCTGTTTTTTTTCTGCTAATTTTACTATGAACCTGCACTTCCAGTACCATGATTTACTGTAGAAACCTGTCAGTCGATTTTCATTCTTCCAAATCCTTTGCATGAACAAATGGGATCTAGTGTTCAAGCCAAACCAATATTTCTGATGATTAATGTTTCAGATCATAAATATCTCCTCATTTTGATGACTGCACGTTTTCTTAGCCTCTTTAACACTTCTTGGCCTGTCTGTGGGAGGAGGGGTTTTATGTTGCTACTTGTAGGCACACACAGCTATACGTAGTTTTCAAACAGGCACTCCATAGTAAGATTATTCAGATGCTTTGAAATTGCTGTAAGATCAGAAACAAGGCAGGGGTAATTGCACATTAGTGAAGTTTCACAAATTGTTGTGGTGAGGAGAATAACCAGTTTAACATTTATGAAGAGTACACTTGAACATGGGTGATTTGAGCACATAATGAAGTTAGGTATATGCTTTCGAAGAACTCAAGTTATATTTTCAGATAAATGAGTCAGCATAAAGGATTACTGCTTCTAGGAGTTCTATTTTGGTATCTGACTCAAGTATTTCCACTGAGAGCAATGGCATTTTGAGTGAAGAGGTGGCTTAAATATAGAGTTGTATAATGTGTAGTACAGGGTGATATCAGAATTTAGAAAGAATTAGAAAGTAATCTGCTTTGTGGGTTATTGCACCTTCGTTTTAAGTGACTAAAACCAACACACTAAATTTTTATAATGCTGGTTCTGTGCATTAATATTGAAATGTTTTCTTGTGAGTTTCGAGATGAAAAAGGTTCCCCTTTTTACTATCAACTGCGTATCTTCATCTTCCTGATTTCTGTACAGGAAGATAGGGACCAGTAATTTTTTAAAGAGTACAGAAAGGTTAAGATGCGTGTAGACTTCAAAATGTAGGGGTTTTAGACAGGATTTTTTTTCTTGAGAGCTTGAAAACTTGTATGTGCATCTGAAAATCACATGGCACATCTGACTAAAAGGATGAGTGTGCATAGGTACAGCAAAAGCTTAATTTTGTCATCTGTAATGAACAGAAGAGCAAGTGTGAAATAGTTCAGGAACATCTTTACTGTGAGGAAAACATATTTATTTCAAAGCTATTTCACAATAGTGCTTGTGTTAGTAGAGATGAATCTTACTTTGAATTGAGTTAAAGGATAGTAATTTCCTAGGTTGGAAAAGACAATGCTAAACTGAAAGTTGAGATACTTGTCTTAAATAAGATGTTGTTCTCTTAAAGATAAACCTTATACGTAAAATATTGCAACAACTAGCAACCATTTTCACTCTTAGCAGTAAAGACGAAGGAACTGCATTATGAATTTGAGTCTTAAAAAGTCTACAGTTTCCTTTGCTAATTTAATTCCTTTTCCGAAATGCAAACTAAAGGATCTTGAATACATAAAAGCACACCCAACTGTTTGATTTGCACTTGGTGCTGGAACACTTGAAGAAGAATATTCTGGGAACTCCTTATGCAAATGCCAGACCAAGTGTCCCACTTTATTTCAGAGTTACCATTAGAGTATTACCGCAACAAATAGCCTTCTTTAACTGGAATGAGGTTTAACCAGCTGTAAAATTGATACTCATTCATGGTATTTCAGAAACCTCGGTGTGAGCGGTTTTTGCATTGTCTGAGCAGTAATGAAAATTAAGTTCCGAGGACGTTGGATGTACCTGAGATGTACATGCACACAGAGATGTTTTATGCACATAGTTCTGTTGGTTTTGTTTCCACTGAGCAAGAAAAGTTGCATCCAGGAAAGAGGGGACAAGGCAATACTGCACAGTCACCCGTTCCATGCTGGAAGGATTATCATGATGTGGAAGGGGCAATGAAGTAAGGTTGGGCCCTCCACCTTTATTCTATCATAGCTGTTGTAGTTATATTAATTGAAAATTTTTCCTCTTAATATAGCTGTATATGTATGTAGCTGTAATGGCACTTCCAAGATTTAACAAGTTAGCTTAAAATAGATGCAGTATGACTTTAAAATGTCACTAAATGCTAAATAGTTTTCTTGTTTGGTGTATTGCTAAGATTAGAAAAAATGTTTTATTCCACATAGGGCTGATACTAAGTCCTTTCAAATGTTTTTTTTCTGCAAGCTCATAGCCTGCTTTATAGCAAAGGCACTTGATTTGGCCGTTGCCAGAGCTGGCATTTGAACCTAAGCTCCACTTTGTGTGTTTGAGACAAGAGACAATGTACTGCTGGTTTCAGAATGGTTTCTGTTAGTCTCTGTTGTTGAAACCCTTTGCTTTTTCCTTGTGTATTTCTGAGTTTGACACCTGATGTCCTCTTGTCCAGAGCATGTAATGCTGGGGCTGAAAGGTGCCTTATTTGCTTAAAAATACTTGTAGGGATTGAAGCAGCTTGTGTAGGAATAAAAAGACAGTTGCCCAAAGTAATAACGTGAAAGTGATCACTAGATTCAGTCAGGAGTTTGTCTACCCTAAGTACCCTGTTTCCAGCAATAGCTGGAAGTGCCTGGGACAGAGTGTGGGAGGAGGTCTTTCCTATTCCATTGCATTCCCTCAGCCCGTGGACACGAGGCAGCTTGGGGACTCTCCTAGGTAGATGCAGTGGTTTTCTGTCTTGAAGCTCTTGACAGCTTTATCTCCCTTGAATCGAACAGCCTTCAGCCCAGTATAACTTTTTGGCAGCAGAAACATCTCATGGCAATAAGTTCTAACTTAACACTATGATGTTGAAAAAACCCTTTCCTTCTGTCTGGAGTCTCTTCCATCTCCCTTTTAATGGGGATCTGGCTAACCAGTGAGTCAGAGTCACCACATACGTAGGAGTCCAGGTTTCAGTTGATTGCCTGTGATACTGTTCTGATGTTTCTGCTTATTTCAGTTTGTGCTGATCCATCAGGCATCTCTTATCTTTGATTTGACTGTAGTATAAAACAAAACAAAGGCATGATCTTCCACAGACAGGCCCGCGGTCTGCGATCGATGACACTGTGATAATACAGTTCACAATGAAATATTGTTTCACAAAATGCTCTGTCAGCTCTTTGAACAGCAATGCTTATCCAAATAATGTGTGACATTTCTGGAGATTTACATGGCACCCTGTCAGTAATAGAGCTGTGGTTGAAAATATTTTAAGAATTGAATAAAAATACCCATTATAGTAAAATTTAGGATGCAAGGGACATGTGGAGCTGTTCTGGTCTAAGCTGCTGACATGCTGTTAAGCAGGTTGAATTAGATGATATTTAAGAATTAAGTTTTGAATATCTCCAAGGGCAGAGATGCCATATCTTCTCTGGGCAACCTGTTCCACTGTTTTGACCACTGTGTAAAATATTTTCCATGTAGCCAGTTTCCCCAAGTGGCAACCTGCGCCTTGTCCCTCTGCCGCAGGGCCTACTGCTGGCTCCTGGCCAGCTTCTGGTCTGCCAGGACCCTCGGATCCTTCTCCTCAAAGCCATTGAGTAGCCAGTGAGTTCCAGCCCTTCCTCGTGTGTGATGTTATTCCATCCCACGTGCAGGAGTCTGTGTGTGTGTTCGAACTGCATGAGGCTCTTGTCAGTTTGTTTTCCAAGCCTTTCTGGGTCCCTCTGTATAGCAGCTCTGTCCTCCAGCATGCCGGCTGATGCCACAGGTTGTTAGCCATGAAGTCGCTGAAGGTACACTGTGTCCTTTGGGTCATTTGTAAAACGGCTTTTGTGTTGTTAGTAAAAACATGGAGCAGTATTGGTCCCAGTATCAGTCCCTGGGACAATCTGCTTGTGATCAATTTACTCGGTTACCTTTTTCTTCATATATTTGGAATTGTTGTCCAGGGACCTGGAGTTAATTGGACTTCTGGTCTGTTGTTCTGCAGATTTCTTGGTTGCCCTTGTTGAAGATGAGCACGACACTTGCCCTTTTCCAGTTAACAGGAACATCCCCCAGTTGTCATGACCTCTCAGAGGTGGTAGAGAGCACACTCATAATGGTTTTGACTGGCTCCTTCACCCCCTTCAGATGGATCCTGTCCGGGTCCCTAGAGTCCAGGGGTCAGTGGCAAAAAAGGTATTGAGTGCCTCTCTACCCCACTGAGAAAGTGTGCCCACACTAACTTTCTCTAGCTGCTGCTTTATTTGTAGAAGCCTTCCTTCTTGCCCCTCATGCCCTTTCATTGGCAGGGTATGAACCTGTCTTTGTATGCAAGCATGTATGTGTATGTCTGTAAATGTGTGGTTTTTTTTTTTTTTTTTACGGGCAATGCAATTCTAAATGCTTCCTAGTCATTCAGATATTTAGCTGCTCTTTTATGCTTGGCACAGGATGTTGTACAGTAACCAAAGTGACTTCATATGCTTATTTTATTATGGTCTTGTATGGCATTTGAGTGTCTCACGAACACTGAGAAGGTGATGCTTTTTCCCCACTGAAGCAAAACTGAGCTGCCGTGTATTAACACAAAAAATGATGTTATGGATTATGGTTTGTCTGTTCAAGCTGCAGTAGTTCGGAGGTTTTTCTTGATTGTCTAGCATTATGCAACATTTAGCTTATTTTTAAGTACAGTTCCTTCTGGTATAACTTGTGGTTAGCATTAAAAGCTTCTGCAGATTGATTCCTAAAGCGGAAGGTGTAACAACACCCACTGGCTGCAAGTTATGGCTAGATAAACAGGTCAGAAGTCAAAAACTGTTATTTTCCCCAGTTTGTGGTCCAGCTGTGGTAGAAATTGTAAATTTTGCTAGCAACTTCTGAAACAGGATTCTGCACTCCCCTCGATGTCTCTTAAAGCTTACCTTAATTGGACTTCAGTGACTAAACAAGTGACTGTTCTTTCATGACTACATTAGTTTATTGATGAAGTAGTTAAAAAATCCTTGAGGAGAAATTTTCTGCTCCCTTCTTTGGCCCTTTGCATCACCTCCTTCCCTAAGAAAGAAGGCCAAAGATCTTAAAGCCTCCCCACAACTTTGGAGGGGATCAACTGTTTGCGAGGTGAAACTCCTGACTGATCTTGTAGGTGAAATAGCGAATTAATATAGACTATGCAACAAACTTGTTCCTTGGGGAGTTGGAAGATGGGTACCTAGAGCAGCAGAATGCGATAGACCCTTCCTTCCTCAGGCTTGCTGAAGTAAGCCTCTCAAAATCTGCCCACAGGAAGTTCCTGTCAGCCAGACTTCCTTGCTACTGCTTTACTTCATACTTTTTTATAATAAAGACATTCCTTATTTAAGAACTAGCGTTATCTTCCACTAGACTTGAAGTGTTTGGTCTCGTTGATATAAAAACTGATGTTAATGGTGCTGACCTGCATATGCTCAGGTCAAAGGTAATTTCAGCATCACAGAGTGGTTCAGCTTTGAAGACCTCAGGAGGTCATCTAGGTTCAGCCCCTGCTCAAAGTAGCTGCTTAATGTCTATCCCAAGTGTGAATCCAGTCGCTTTGATACAAGACAGCCAGTTATGTGGGTCTGGTGGTGGGGAAGGGTTGGGTTTCCCCACCCCCCCTTTTTTTTTTTCTGGCAGGTATTTCAAGAATAGAAAGTTTCTCTAAATTATTTCAGATGACAATGTAATTCTTTCTATTCCGGAGAAAACATGGGAGATAAACACTTCTAGTTGGATTTGTCAGGAACTCAACATGTTCTTTTCCAGTCCTAGAGGCTAGTGACCTCTTAAATACCTTTCTGTTATTGAAGTTGGGCAGAGAACTTTAAATCTTTGATAATACCTCATTATCACAGAGATTGCATATGATGGTATTGACTACAGCAATAATTCCATAGAAGCATTTGTATTGAGTTTCAGCACGAGTCATCCGGAAAGGTTCCTGTTCTGCTTTAAAACCTAGAATGCTGCATTAGTAGTTCTGACACAGGAATTGAAGTGTTATTTCTGTTATTTTGCATACGTAAACATTTTTAATATTTGCATATTTTAACATGTATGTGCAAGCTTATTTTAGGGAAAAAAGTGTTACCTGTTTGAGAGACAATTAATAGTGAATATGACTGTGGTCCAGGGTTGTCAGTGAAGTTAGCCTCTAGGATGCATGTTGGACTGTGGAACAGGGCATCATTATGTGTTTATTTGAAACTCTGATATAATGTTATGTATGAAATGGGAATTATGCTGTGTGAACACACTGTTCTACTAAAAAAAAAAACAACTAAAAAGCATTTCTTCAAACGTAATCCATAAAAAAATCTTTTTCAAGTATATGCCCTTTTTTTGGTAATATGACTACTTTCAAAAAGTACTGCGTCCAGCTGTGGAGCCCTCAGCAGCAGAGGGATGTAGACCAGTTGGAGCAAGTCCAGAGGAGGCCACGAAGAGGCTCAGAGGGCTGGAGCCCCTCTGCTATGGGGACAGGCTGAGAGAGTTGGGCTTGCTCCGCCTGGAGAAGAGAAGGCTCCGGGGAGCCCTTATTGCAGCCTTCCAGTACCTGAAGGGGCTACAAGGAAGCTGGGGGGGACTTTTTACAAGGGCCTGTAGTGACAGGACAAGGGGTAGCGGGTTTAAGTTGAAAGTGGGGAGGTTTAGATTAGATATCAGGAAGTTCTTCCCGGAGAGGGTGGTGAGGCACTGGAACAGGTTGCCCAGAGAAGCTGTGGATGCCCCATCCCTGGAAGTGTTCAAGGCCAGGCTGGATGAGGCTGGGAGCAACCTGGTCTAGTGGAAGGTGTCCCTGCCCATGGCAGGGGGGTTGGAACTGGATGGTCTTTAAAGGTCCCTTCCAACCCAAACCATTCTGTGATTCTAATTAAATAGATTAAAATGATTATAAATAATTTCTGTCATTGTGAAATCTGTTTCTGTGAGAAAGCCATTTTTAGGGCTTCTTAGCTTTTAAAAATTAATTTTAGTTAAAAAGTAATATTCTTACTGATCAATAATGCATATATATTCTTGCAGAAATAAAAACTTATTTTCCTGATATTGATACTCTCTTGCCCCATTTATTTTAGATATTGGTGATTGATACAAATGGATGTACATATTCATTTTGTTTAAATTCCATTAATTTTCTTCCAGTGTCATTAGGTAGCTATTCATGCAAAGATAAAATAATTGGGTTTTGTCCGTATTACTAGACAACAGACCAAGAGTACTTTAAGGTTGAACAACAACTTTTGACTCATCGTTATTTGAAGTTAATTTTTATTCTTTTTTGTTCTTTTTTTCATGCCTATTTAATCTTTCCTACTGTCTCTTATCTGCAGACTCCCTTCCTTCCAACAATCATTTCTACAACTATTGACTTTTCCAGAAGTTGTTTACAAAACACATCTCTCTCTTAATATGTGAACAGCAGATAAATGGTAGGAGACTCTATTTTGACTGTTTCTGTTTGGCTTGAATTGTTCCTCCAGTGGAGTAAAACAGTACCTTCTGGCACATGGTTCAGTGCATCCTGATACCTGATGGATTGGGCTTGATGTTTTGCCGTTTAAAAAATTGGGGGGGAGGGGGAGGAATCCGTCTTTGGCAATAAGTGTTCTATGTTTCTCCATACTGCATCCAAATTCCATGCTCCAAAGTTAGATGTGGTTTTGATTGCCTCAGTTTTATTCATCACTTTAATTGGAAATCTGGGCTTGTGGAATTATGGTGGAGTACTGCACTTGTATTTTAAGAAGTATGTGATGCAGCTGCTTAGAATATGTACTGACATCAAATTTGAAGTCAGGCAAGCGATAACATGATAGACAGGCTATTTATTGGGTTAGAAATGTTCTGAAGAGTGATTTTTAAGCAGTTGCTGATATTTTTAGTACAGGGAAATTTTATAATCATTTGTTCTAAATCAGTGATTAGGAAAAACCAAGTCCTTTTATTACTGGTAGTCAGTCATGCTTTTAGGGTGCTAGATGTTATCTTGATCTTCCTTTCAAGCCTTGTTGTTTGCAATTCTAGTTACTCTACGATAGATTGCTATAATTTTTATTACTTACTCTAATAAGCATCCTTTTTTGTTATTAGATTGTGTTCTCACATCTTATTTATCCAAGACTGCTAAATAGATTAGTGAAAATACATAATATAATGCAACTGCATGCTTAATGTGAGGGAATATCTAAAGAAATATATTTGTCCAAAAATAAGCTGTCAGTGAAATCAAGGGTTAAATGACTCTGGTGTAATGTGCAGCGGTTCATTGCTGAAACAAACTTCACTGACTGAACCGTTCGAGGGTACAACAAGCTCAATAGAACAGTTTTCGTGATGGAGAAGCAGGACTCTGACATGAAACAAGAGTGGCCTTGTGGTCAAAACATGATTTTAAGAATGTACATGTGTCTCCTACCTCAACCACAAATGAACCCCCTGACCTTTTATCTGTGTTCTGGTGTTACCTCCAATTCCTGCAGCTGTAGCCTTTGAAAGCCCTGATTCAGGAAAGAGACATGAATAAAGAGCTGTGTCTTGCATTTGGACTTCTATGAAACAGCAGGTAACTCCACTTTTTCTGGGCGTCAGAAAAACAATCCCAAGCATGAGTTTGTTTTGCAGTTCCAGTACTTGCCTTATTCATAGAATCATAGAATGGTTTGGGTTGGAAGGGACCTTAAAGATCATCTAGTTCCAGCCTCCAAGGTTTGGAACTATTCTGCTTGGTCGCTTGGGAAATGTTCATCTGAGCCAAGGCATAAATGGCTCCGCTGCAGGAGGGTAAGATTCAAAATCCCAGACTGCTTTTGCTCTCTTTCTCAAGGAGCTAAGCTTGCTAATAAAGGCCTTGGAGAATTCAAATCAATAGGAAATGATCTCTAGTGTCACTTTAACGAGTTTGCAATTCTGGGCTTTGGTGCACATCAATTTTTTGAGCAATGCAGATTCTAATATCGGAGGTAGCTAAAGAACCTGGAAATGTACAGGGACTTCAGATGAAAGCAGATTATGCTGAACTGCTGAATTTTCCATGGCTATGGTGCTAACGAGCAAGACATGCAAGACCAGTTTGAGTTTATTAGGGCTTAAGGAGAAAATAGCTACAACAGATTTGAAGGAGAAAATGTGCATTTTGTTAATGGTTAAGTGTTAATAGATTGTTTTATTAAAGCAAATAATATTTTGGAGATTAAATTGTTGTGTACACACAGCTGCTGGTTTACTCATCTTTCTCAGTCGTCTCCGTTTGGCTTAATTTACTGCTTTTGTGTTTCTTTAATCATTTTATGAAGAGTTTCCACATTGTAACAAGTAGTTCTCTAACCTGTGAATCTCTGAAGAAGATTTCTCAGCTTCATTACCTCTGTTCTTCACTACTGCTGTTTAGAATGTTTTTCCTCATCTAACTCTTTTTACTTGAAATTCAGAAAATTTCTTCTGCTGTTTCTGGGGATGTGAGGAAACATCCATCATCATCGTTACTGCTCATAACAGCTTTTTCTTCCTGAAAGGAGTTGTCCTATCTCCTCTTAGGCTAACCTTTTTTAAGAGTGAAGTCTCTGGTTTCGTCTTCCCTAGCTCAAATTGCTTATCACTTTGTAACTCTCGTTAACTTCATTTCTTTTCCAAGTTGTCTTTTGCAATCCTCTGTATAGGGACTCACACAGCTGGACACAATACTCTGGCTTAGGCTATAACAATACTTAAAGAATATGTGTTCTCTCTGACATCTTATACAATGAACCTCCTGTTCGTGCATTCTAGATTGGACTTCAAGGCTGCAATAACCCTGTGTCTTGTTATCTCCCTGTTAACTAATTATTCCCATTTTCATGTTCTGTGCATTTAATTTTTTTCAAAAACATATGTTGGTAGGATTTTCCTCCTTTCTTTCTGCTTAGCCTTTGAGTTGCATCTCATTTGTAATTTTTTCATATTTTTTTCCTTAGTTTTGAGATAATTTTAAATGCAATAAAAAGCATGTACTCAGAACCCTGAACTTACTATCATTTTGATTTTTATTTGTTTTTAATAGATAAGTTACTTATTTTTTTGCTTTATTATGGTAATGAAAATATTCTGTAGAACTGGAACAGGACAGACCTGAGGGAAGTTCTTTTTGACACAGTTTTCCAAGTCCTGATAATTACCAAACTCATGATAATTACCTTTTGGATGTTTTCTCCATTATCTACAGTATTTATTTTACTTTGCTAATGAGGGTGATGAGTCTTGTGTTTTATTCCTGTGTTAAGATGCTTTGTTTTATTGATTACATTATATATTCTGCCAGAAATCGGTTACATGATGTTGTTTTTGAGAATACAAAAAAACTTAAACCATGGCTCTTACATGTTAATCTTCTAGGTGTTTACAAGATTAACAACTTGTTCTAACTCAGGTCTATCGTTTGAAAAGCCCTCCCCCTTTTAATGATAATTGTTTTGCCCTTTTCAGTCCGGTTGACCTCTCCTGTTCTCCTGGGTTCTCAAAGAAAATTGATTAAGATAGTCTCCTTAAATTTTTGGAGTGCATTTCAGTTGATCTTGCTGCCCTCAGCCCATTTCCTCGTGCGTCGTGATTTTATGATTCCTTTTTGCATTCTTATCTCTTGAAAATATGTCCAGATATGTAACATTAAAAAAAAAAAAGTTGAAGAAAACATGAATTAAGCCTCTGCATTCTTTGCCTGCCTTAACTCTTAATAGACTTTTATTTTAATCATTCTTTTATCCAGTATCTTCCATTATTTCCTCTTGTCCCTTGTAAGCTGCAACTCTTTATACACCTTTGCCTTTATGATCTTTACATGGTTTTGCCATTCCATTGGGTTGTTCCTTAAAGAATTTCTTGTTGTGTCTTGAACACTTTTGTGATTATCCTTATGTTAATATTTAAGGATGAAGCGATTTTTGATCTGTTACCTTGCTGTTGTTACAGTGGAACAATTTGTGCCTTTCAAATAGCAAGGTAAATTTATAAAACTATTAAAATATGTGTGTAGGATGTTGCACATGAGGTGATGGTCCTTAAGTATTGGTTGGAGGATGGAGAAGATTTGCATCTTTTTAAGCAGTAGACAGCATCAAAATTATTTCAGACATTTAAATAATTTCAGTCTTTGTTTACCTCCATATACAGGAATTGGATTGCAAGTAAAGCTGTTGTTAAGTATTTACCCACCTGTTTATGGACAGAGCTACTTCTGGGTTTCTAAACTATACATGCTCAACACTGTTAAAAGAAGATATTTTAATTAATGTAGAACTATTAAAGAACAACTAGAATAGCAAGACCTCCCAAAAGTAAATATGGCTGCATTATCGTGCCTTGAATTATTCCTTCACATACTGATTAATCATAAGAGAAAAATGAATTACAACATATCCTAATGGTTACTGAGTAGGATAAGCTTGAGCAAATGGTATAAATGCCTTGTATATGACCTTCCAGTTGTTTTTCATATTCTGTTCTCTTAATGAGCTTTTTACCTTATATCCAAAGGTATCTTCCATGATATGGAAAGAAGTAATAGCTCAGGAAAGACCAGAATTATTTAAGGGTCCGTTTGGCATATGGAAGAATATAGCTGAGGGGTTAATCGTGGTGAAGAGTCATTAGATGGTCAGGTCCCATGTGCACAGGTTTAGGAAGTTCTGCTTTAAAAAGTACGTAGGTCAAGTTAGAAGAATGTAATCTGAAGTTACAGGCTTCTATCCTAACTTTCACTGCAGCATCCTTACTTTCACTGCAGCATAGTTTATTAAATTTTATTTGAGGATTTGGAAGACTGGCAAAAGGGAAAAGAAATAGTGTTGTGGTTTTGAGTGTAATGGCTTAGTGAACTTTTTATAGAATCACAGAATGGTTTGGTTTGGAAGGGACCCTCAGAGATATCTAGGCCACCCCCCTGCCATTGGGAAGGGTATCTTTCACTAGATTGGGTTGCTCAAGTTTTCCAGTTACTGCAGGATTATCAATTGCTTCCTGCGGGTACTAAGGAAGTGACTGATACCTTTCAGTTGTTCTTGCTCTTTGGTTTTGTGTTGCTTTACTTTTTTTTCTCATTGGGAAGGTGAGCAATAAATTGAGGTAGCCAAAGCTGTTGTGACACCCTGTGGAGTTTGGACAGGTTCAAATAGCAATTTTAGTTTCAGAGATTAGTATTGGCAGAGCACGGTTTAGTTCGGTGACGTGGCGTGCAGTTAACACTGAGCTGGTTTTTTAGAAGCTACCAGTATTTTTCCCTGTTACTGTCCCTTTTGTCAGAGTAGAATATAAACATTTCGTTCCCGTACCTCCTGAACTTCTCTTGCCTGTTTTTCCTCTAGTTCATTTGGGTCTGTAACAGTGGAAGCTGCTTGTTGGAAAAACCAGGCTCCATGTTGTCCACATGCTGCTGCCACAGTGGCCAGGAACTCTTCTCCTGGCATAGGGGGGTGTTGCAAAAATACCAAGTTTGGACTTTCTCTTGGAAAACAATCTGTGGAGATTGTTTTAGCATGTTTGCCACAAGTAAAAGGCTTTTGAAGGGGGCAGAGCTGTCTTTGCTAACAGTGCGTTTGTTCGGAAGCTGCTATTTTTGGCCTGTTAGCTTCTGAGCCTTTTGGAATTGCAAAAGGAGGAAGCGAACAGTGAAATCACTTTAATAACATATTTCCTGGTTGAAGTGACTTATCTGTGGGGCCTAGACAGAGGAGATGTCATTTCCTGGATTACTTCTCTTCAGTTTGAACGGTCGGTTTTACTGTGTAATCTTTTGGCCCAGCTTCTTAACTGTAGTACAATTTTTGTGTTAAGTAATGTAAACTAGGCCTTTTGATGAAAAAAGCTTTAAGGAAACACCTTGTGACAAGATGCTAATATGCAGGACATGTCTTTCACAAACTACATGTTGATAGGAACTTGAAATACCTTACCTCAAAATTAGGTTCAAGAGCTTAAAAAAAACTTTTAAGAGTCTGGTGATAAGGTTTGTTCACAGGGATTAAGGAAAAAAAAGGCACACTTCCTGTTGCTCTTGATGTTGATACTAATCACCTCCTTTGGATGCCAGCTGTAGCTGGCTGTCCTGAGGAGTTAGGACATTTCCAAGTAGTTCCAAGTGGGCAGTTGCTCTGTTCTCACATTTCTGTTCGTTAATAGCTGCTTGTGAGAATTGTTACTGGAAGCCCATGCAAAGGAGACAGAAAGAGCTAATTAAAAAAAAAAAAAACCTGTAAATATGGTTCTCAGTTTTTATAGGCCACAAAAAGTCTGTGGAATCAGAATGACAACAGGGGCAAAAGCAGTGACATCTGAAATGATAATGTACAGCTCAGTTTAAATTGGAAGTTACGTTTGTTTTATGCCTTGTAATCCAACTTTACTAAAATGCCCATTAGGGACGAGAACTTTCCCTGACTTTGTGCATAAGATGTAAGTAGAGCACACTATAAATGTTTTACTTGGTCAACCTCTAAAATATCTTTGCATGAAAAGCATGAAAACATCAGGTGACCTTGCTTTTCCTCCCGCCAGTATGAAGAACAAAAATATCCCTAATTGATTTGTGTTAGCACAGAGTGCTTTTATATCTCCCTTAAAATGTCTACCCAGTTGTTAGTCATCATTTAAATGTTCTTTCAATAGAAATAAAAAAGGAATGTGAAAGGAGTGATAAATAAGGCATTAGACTGTGAAGAGGGAAATAGAGTAAGAAGGTGCTAGGAGCTCTGGAGAGCCAGTTTTTGGGTTTGAATCTGTGCAGTAGAGAAGAGAACTGTAATTTGTCAGAAAAAATACTCTCAGGACCAATTGTGAAACTTAATTGCATTAACGATCATGAAGAGTAAGAAAGGCTCTCAGTTTGATACTGTAAATTGATATTGTAAACTACAGTAATATATTCATGCAGCTATGTTGCAAATATATTAATGAAAGTGTAGCTTCAAGCTGTATTTAATGTTGGAGTTGGGTCCTAATGCAGCCCAGGATGATGTTGGCTGTTTTGTCCTGCGAGGGTGGGTTGCTGGGTCCTGGTCAGTTTGTTGTTTGGTGCTTTTTTGCAGAAGTTCTTTCCAGCTTGTCAGGTCCCAGCCTGTATCTGGTGCCTGGGGTTATTCCTCCTCAGGTGCAGGACTTGGCAATTCCCTTTTGAGCTTGGATACTCCTCTCTGTCCAGTTCTCCAGCCTGTCGTAGTCCCTTTGAATGGTAGCACAATCCTGTGGTGTGTCAGCCACTCCTCGGTTTTGTACTGTCTGCAGGGTGCAGAGGTGTAATGAACGTAACGGAGATACTAAACAGTACTGGCCCCAGTGTTGAGTGCTGGGGTGCCCTACTAGCGACTGGCCTCCAACTGGACTGTTTGCTGCTGATCACAATGTTCTGGACCTAGTCTTTCAACCAGTTTTTAATCCTCTTAATTTGTCTAACGTGTACACTGTCAGCTTGTCTATGAGGATGTTATGGAAGACAGCATCAAAAGTCTTCCCAGCACTGAGGTAAACAGCATCCACTGCGCTCTCCTTAGTCACCTCATCATGGAAGGCTGTCAGGTTGTCAGGCATGATTGCTTCTTTGTGAATCCATGCTGACTACTCAGTCGGCGTCTTGTCCTTTGTGTGTTTGGAAATGGTTTTCAGGAGCATTTTCTCCATCACTGTCCCAGGGATCAAGGTGAGGCTGTCCTGCTTGCAGTTCTCTGAATCTTTCTTCTTGGCCTCCTTGAAGACAGCAATGATGTTTGCTCTTTTCCAGTCTTCAGGAACCTCTTCCACTTGCCCTTATCTTTCAGAAATTGAGAGTGGCCTCTCAATGACATCAACCACCTCCCTGATGTCAACCAGTCCAAGGGAGGGACCCATGCACTTCCGAATGTCCAGTCTGTTAAAGCGCTCCTGTTCCTGGAGCACTTGGTTGAGGCACCTGTTCCTGCTCCACCAAGTGTAAGTTGTCTTAGCTTGAGTATTCCTGTGGTCTGCAGTGCCTGGGATTCCTGCCTCAGACAAAGGCGGCATTGGTATATTGGCCATTTGCATGTTCTTTGTCACTAGCTCCCCTGCCTCATTCAGCAACAGGCCCACGTGTTCCCCAGTCTTCCTTTTTGCTGCTTATGTGCTGGTAGAACCCTTTCTTGGTGCCTTTCACCAGACTGACCTCTGGTCACCCCTGCCTTTCCTAACCCTTCCCCTTGTGCTGGTTTTAGTTGGAACAGGGTTAATTTTCCTCACTGTAGCTAGTATGAGGCTGTGTTTTTTGGATTCGTGCTGAGAAGAATATTGATAATGCACTAATGTTTTTAGTTGTTGCTAAGGAATGTTTATACTAAATCAAGGACTGTTTCATTTTCTGATACTGCACCTGTGTTCGCAACTTCTATACAAGGAGGTGGGAGGGAGCACAGCCAGGACAGCTGACCCAAACTGACCAAAGGGACATTTCATGCCATCAAATGTCATCTTTGACAACCCTCAACATCAGAAGGATATAGACCAGTTGGAGTGAGTCCAGGGGAGGCCACGAAGATGCTCAGAGGGCTGGAGCCCCTCTGCTATGGGGACAGGCTGAGAGAGTTGGGCTTGTTCAGCCTGGAGAAGAGAAGGCTCCGGGGAGACCTTATTGCACCTTCCAGTACCTGAAGGGGCTACAAGGAAGCTGGGGGGGGACTTTTTACAAAGGCCTGTAGTGACAGGACAAGGGGTAACGGGTTTAAATTGAAAGTGGGGAGATTTAGATTAGATATGAGGAAGAAATTCTTCCTGGAGAGGGTGTTGAGGCGCTGGAACAGGTTGCCCAGAGAAGCTGTGGATGCCCCATCCCTGGAAGTGTTCAAGGCCAGGCTGGATGAGGCTTTGAGCAACCTGGTCTAGTGGAAGGTGTCCCTGGTCCCTGCCCATGGCAGGGGGGTTGGAACTAGATGATCTTTAAGGTCCCTTCCAACCCAAACCATTCTGTGATTCTATGTTCAAGATGACATTGGGAGAGTTGCCTGGGAGGGGATCAGTTGTATCATTTTATTTTTCCTTCCCTTTTTCTTTTTTTAAATTATCATTATTAGTAGTAGTATTTTCATTGTACATAATTATTGGTAGTAGTATTATTAGTATTATAATTAATTTAATTTGAATTATTAAACTATTCTTATTTCAACCCATGAGTTTCTCTTACCTTTTTCTTGTGATTCTCTTCCCCCATCCCACTGGGGGAAGGGGGAGGAGACAGAGTGGCTTTGTGGTCTCAGTTGCTGACTGGGGCTAAACCACAACAACCCTGCATGATCAGTCAGCAGTTGCCCTCCTTTTGGGTCGCCTCACCTACTTGCACCTCTTTTCATGTACGAGTTCAGTGAGGAGCTCCTTACTCATCCATGCAGGCCTCCTGCTGCCTTTGCTTGACTTCCTGCTTTGCCAGATGGACCTTGTTTGAGTTACCGCCTTTTTTTAAGTTTTATGCTTTATGCAATGTTGTGAGGTTCTGATGTTTACAATAGTTATGTCAAATATAATAAATGTAATCCTCCTTTAACAAGGTATCCTCTCTGTTACTAGGATGTGAGAGTGAGGTGCTAATGATGTTTCTCTATCAATTTAAAACATAGTAAAGCAAGCTTGTATTCTGTGGCCTTTAGTGAAGGGAAATAAACTGTGTAGGACGTCACAAAAATATGCCTGGGATTATTCCTCCGCATGACTTGGTGTTTCCCCTTGTTGAACTTCGTGATATTCTTCTCTCCACTTCTCTAGCCTGTTGAGAATGCCTTTGAATGGGTATTTATTGAGCAAAACCTCTTTTCCAAATGATACAATGACTGCTGCTGATACTTCCCAAGACACTTTTATTTGTTAGGAGGTTAAAAACAAAAAAAACCAGTCAAATATTTTGAAAATATGCTTAATCAGTAATGGTTTTTGTGGTAAAAAGTGACATCTCCACAGGTGAGGTAGTCTTACTTGTGTATGTGCATATTTTAGGACATTCTGGCATTCAAAATGTGTTTAATAACCTTGGCTTTGCCTGTAACTCTATCCAAGTAGATATATTATTAGAATGAGTTTAATAATTGCAGTGAGATTTGCACTAGAAATGTTCCCTTCCCAGATATATTAAGAAGAAAATACACAAAATCAGGAGATTCTTAGCTATAGCCTCTGTTAATAGGAAGACTGAAATGCTGTCTAGTTCTATTGGCTGCTTATCAACAAACGTGATGTGGCTTCTGACTTAAATCTCTGTGATGCCCTGTCAAGGCTGAAAAACTTGAAGAAACAGTCTCAGGATTTTGCTCTTAGAGCTGTGTAAAAAAAAAAATACAATTTCAGGCAGAATGCAGGAGATGCTGAGTGTGAATGGGTTCTCTGGCTCTTCTTAGTATCTGAAACTAATTTTTACTTTTGTTTGTCCTTGTGTAACTGGAAAGGGCTGTATGTTTTGAAGAGTAGTTTAAAAAAGTTTATCTAGGTTGCTGAAAGGTGAAATTGAGTTAAGTCTAGTAACAGGCATTCAAAATGCTATTTTTAGTTTAGATTGTGGTGATCTCATCCCTTGCCATTTTAAGAGGTCTCAATTGTTTTCTGGGGAGGCATTGATAATTGATAGCAGAATGGCATGTAGAGTTCTGGCATGTCTTCTGTCGAGTCACTTATTAAAAATAATCCAGTCTTGTGAGCTTGACTTATGTGGTGAATTGTCTTCTTAAGTTTAGGTCATGCCTTGCTTCCGAGTAGAAAAATATGCAGTTGGTTTTTGAAGATCCAGAATGAGAAAGTAGAGAGAATGTGATCAGAGCAGTAATACGGAAAGTGAAATGGAAATAAGAAAACCAGATTGAATGGAATATCTTAAATCAGTGTTTGATGAGTAAGACTGCTTACTGGTTGAGATTAAAACTGCAACTCCAATTTAAGTCCCGGTGCCACTAATCAGCGGTGTAATGTATCTGTACTGTTTATAGTCCTGCGCAGAGCCAGTCAGTGAGTGTTAGCTCCTTTGCGGTGACTGGTTTATAAACATCCTTGAGAGCTTGTTTGATTTGCCCACTAGGAATGTAATGCATGCTTGAATAATATATAATAAGTCTTACTGTAGTAGTATTAAAGTTATTAATTATGATTTTAGAACTCAACTTATTTTTCTTTATTTTTCAGGATGGCTTGAATTCTTTGGTCCTTGATCTGGATTATCCAGCGCTCAGGAAGAACAAGAACATCGATAATTTCTTAAATAGATGTAAGTTGCAAGGGGCCCTTAAGCAATGACATTGTTGTGATCTCAGTCATAGGAAGCTGAGTGGTCAGAAATGCATTGCTGATTTTCATTCTACTAATTCTTACAACCCTGAGCTTCTATATTTAGAAGAGTTTGGAGGACCATTAATTACAGAGAGGTTTCATTCTGGGGAGTCATTGTATTGCTGAAAGTAAGCTGGAAATTACCAGCTGCAGATTTTAATTTTTTCCAGCTACTGCTGCAAAAATCCTTTTACGTTATTTTTTTTTTATCTTAAGTGTGTGCTGCTACATAATTTGCAAAGCATATTCCAGTTATTCTTTAGGAATTAATTACACAAAATGGCAACACTGTATATGCAGTCTTTTTTAATCAAATAGAGAAGCCTTCTGTTGCTTTTTTTAAAATTGAATTATTGTACCTTTTAAAATCTATTGGTGCATTTTTTTAACTTCTGTGTAAATGTTTGTGATTCCTCCAAAATTAATTGTAGACAGGATCTTGAAGTTTGTGTGCATAAAAATGTGAGACACTTACATAAAAGTAGCTGTATTTTGTCTTCTTAAAGTGTTTTTATCCATATATATGAACTCTTCTTTTCCCTTGTGAAAATAATGGATTATTTGCTTTTAAAATGTTTAGTAAGTCTTCTTGGAACAGCTGTGTTTTGTAGTGAGCTTTTTTTGAGATTATTTTTTCTTTTTTAAAACTTTTCTGTTGCATATCTTGAGGTTACTGCGAATGCAGTCTTATCAACCATTTCTCTTTTGATTTTCTACTGGCTAGAGCTACATGTGTCTGCCCTGAGTTGCTCTGGGACTCTTGAGAATATCCACTTATGCTGCTCAGTTAAATGGTGGCTGGGGTAGTCATCTGTGGTGAGTTCTTATGTTTGGAATTTAGTGCTTCTCTGTGAGGTTTCACAGAGCCCCATAGCTGGATGTACAGCTTCACAGCTGCCAGTAAATTCTCATTTGGAGAAGTCACTCAAAACAGAATAAATAAGAAGCAGCAGATTAGGAAGGAGAGGCATACCATGGGATTTTTCTCATTTTGCGTTCAAAGGAATTCCAGCAGATATTTATGAAAGGGTCAGGAACAGCATTTTCAGTAATCTTGTTACCTGCAACTGTGCATTTTAAGTGTGAAACATGAAAATTATGTAAATTACCGTACCAGTAACCTTTATAATGGAATCATAGAATGGTTTGGGTTGGAAGGGACCTTAAAGACCATCTAGTTCCAACCCCCCTGCCATGGGCAGGGACACCTTCCACTAGACCAGGTTGCTCAAAGCCTCATCCAGCCTGGCCTTGAACACTTCCAGGGATGGGGCATCCACAGCTTCTCTGGGCAACCTGTTCCAGTGCCCCACCACCCTCTCCGGGATGAACTTCTTCCTGATATCCAATCTAAACCTTCCCACTTTCAATTTAAACCCGTTCCCCCTTGTCCTGTCACTACAGGCCCTTGTAAAAAGTCCCCCCCAGCTTCCTTGTAGCCCCTTCAGGTACTGGAAGGCTGCAATAAGGTCTCCCCGGAGCCTTCTCTTCTCCAGGCTGAACAAGCCCAACTCTCTCAGCCTGTCCCCATAGCAGAGGGGCTCCAGCCCTCTGAGCATCTTCGTGGCCTCCTCTGGACTCGCTCCAAGTGGTCAATATCCTTCTGATGTTGAGGGCTCCACAGCTGGACGCAGCACTCCAGGTGGGGTCTCACCAGAGCAGAGTAGAGGGGCAGAATCCCCTCCCTCGACCTGCTGGCCACACTTGTCTGGATACAGCCCAGGATACGGTTGTCTTTCTGGGCTGCCAGCGCACACTGCTGGCTGATGTCCAGCTTTTCATCTACCGGTACCCCCAAGTCCTTCTCCTTAGGGCTGCTCTCAACAGCTTATGAGCTGTTCAGATTCACGTTTACATGAAAATACTATTTTTGCAGTATGACAAAATCTGAAACTTTTTTCTTATCAGAAGGCCAGCATCTTATTATATCTGACTATTAAAAATAGCAACTATATGGAAAATTTAACCTTGGAAACTCTTAAGTTTTTCCTCCCTGCAGCCCCTGAAGATTCTTGCTTTCTTCCCTTTTCTGAAGGCTGTTGCTCCTTCTCCTACTCTAGCTTCTCCTCCACTGTTGTAGTAAATATAATTAAGCATCTGATGTGGCCTTCAGGCTACCAGCAATGGCAGAAACCCAGAAGTATGCTTTGGTTCACAATTTTATTACTGCCTTTTATTTTTTTAAATCGGCGGACAGTTTATAGTTGAAATAGCCAAGATACTGGTTAAAAGAAAATTCTGAGTTGTATTATAAGAAAAATCACAGTAGTTAATGCAGTTGTTTTGGGGGTGCACTTCATCCTTACCTGTTGAACTTTAAAAAAAGCAGGTAAGAGCTGACTGTTTTGGCTCACACAGTGTGAGGCTGTGCAGGAATCACATATGTAACTTCTCTTCCATTTCCATGCTGCCTGGGAGGGAATGAAAGCCAGTGCTGCATATCTTCTGTGATTTACACTTAGAAAAAAAATTCTGAATTGAGAATTTTGTAAGCATTTGAAGCTGTTATTTTTCAAGCATTATTTTGCTGTTGCGTCTGGAAGAATCAGTCCTGACACAGTGATGTGTTTCAAAGTCCTTTCTGACACAGGTATTTGTGGTTTGTTATGAACCAGCTCTGGGAAAGGAGCAGACGTAATGCAGAGAGTGAGGTGGGTGGTTGGTTTGTTTCTTTCTGTTAAAACTCGTCAGGCAAAAGAAAAGCAAAGACCAGTTTCTGATTCTCACTTCGCTTCACCGATACTTGTGCCAGCAGAAAGGGAGTTGCTCTGGCGCAGGAAGGAGCTGGAAGACAGTTGGGTTCTTATTGGCGTTGCCATTTTATGCAATTTGAAGTTGCTGAACCTGTATCTCGTGTCTTTTTGGAAAATGTTCCGAGGGTGGCAGATGTCAGTGGAAAGGAAGAAAAAGCCTCTTGCTGCCATGGTCTTGGAAGAAGAGTTGGGAGTTGTATTAAGAATTTATGGAACAGTAAGTTGTTGCTCTCTTAGGTTAGGGAACAGTGAGTTCTTGTCTCTTCTGATTTTTCTCAGCAACTGAAGAGCTGCAGCAAATGCCTAGATGAGAATTATTGTCAAAAGGTTCTGACAGACCCTGAGCAGGTTGTGCTGGCGGCATGGAGCCTGCGTCTCGCTGGGAGTCTCCCTGAGGGAACCGCAGAGAGGTGGTGGGGCCGTCTTGTGAGTTAGCACTCCCTAGTGCACAGGGAGGCAGCAGCTGAGGCGGAGTCGTTGCTTATGGCTGTTTTACTCCCTATTATAGCAGTTTTCAAAATTGTGGAGAACACTACAGTGGTCATCGTGCTAACAGTCAATTTAATCGCTTAATTCTCCCACAGTAACACTTTGATAAGGAAGGTTTTTTTTTCTACCATATTCCCAGGGGCTTGGATACACCCTACTGCAGACCTGCTGCAAATCATTACTAATCAGGTTAATGTTTTATTAATAGCTTATTTTAATTTAAAAATTAAATAGCTTGCATTTCAGCTGAGTTACTAATTGATATTTACCTCAGCTCCTAGTTTCAAGCTGAAACTCAAAACGTTTTAACTCATTTCACAAAGCTACAATTTTTTAATTGCCTGTACTCAGCACAGAGAGCGTGGTGAGGTTGCCCAGGGAACCTGTGGATGCCCTATCCCTGGAAGTGTTCCAGGCCAGGCTGGATGAGGCTTTGAGCAACCTGGTCTAGTGGAAGGTGTCCTTGCCCATGGCAGGGGGTTGGAACTAGGTGATCTTTAAGGTCCCTTCTAACCCCAGCCTTTTTATAGGAGTTTGATATGTCCTGTTTCTGTGATCGCTTTGCAGAAGCAGCCTCTCCATACGTCTAATGTGCAAGAAACCTTTTAACTGCCTGCTTTCCCTTATTATTCTGATTTCCTACCACTTTCTGTGAGGCATTGAACCAAAGTAGAGCATGTATTTATCATAAGAGGCACCTAAGTATCTCCGATAATAGTACAGCCATTCCTTTTCAGTCTTCTCTGTTGCTTTAATCAACTGTTAGGATTCTGGTTAAACTGCTGCTTTTCTGGAGTATTCATGGGACAGGAAAGCATAACGTAATATGTAATTCCCAAAACAATAAGAGGAATCTCACGTTCCTCTGAGAGCAAGAACTAGCCTGCTTATTTTAGAAAAAAAGCTTGAGCTTTCTGGCATGGCCTTGGTGTAACATGTCTTTCTTGGCTTTGGTGTTTTGGTTTTATTTTTCTCCCCACTCGTCTGTCACTTAGGCTATGATAAGAGGTTGAGTAAATTCTTCCAAGTCACTTTTTTCTGTCCTCTGAGATTTGCCAGGTGTTGAATCTTGTGCCTTTTTTGGTGGTCTGCATGCTGGTACTACGTAACCTGTCAGCTGCCTTAATTCTGTAAGCAGGAACTTAAATGATGAAGGAACAGTTTTAAATGATTTAATAGCTTTAACCCTTGCTTATTATCTTATAATCAGGAATAGAAGGGCATGAAGAATAGATTTTTGAGGAATGAGGAGTGGTGTCGTCAGCAGGCCTGGTACAATCCAGAAACCTTGATTCCTGAAACGCAGCAGTGATTTCCTGTGCACCATCCAGCATCACTCAAAAACTGGAAACCGCTGTTAAAATTATGTGCTGATGTTTTGGAGGTTGTCAAACCTCTAGAATGTAATGGCAATGGGTATATTCACAGTAGGAGGAGCTTTTAATGCAGGTGTGTCACTTGTGCAGTAGTGTTGCAAACTCCCTGAATAAACTTCCTGGAAAGTTGCTTTTCCCATTTTCCTCTCCAAGCAGACAAGATTTCTCTCTTAACTTCTTGCAGAAGTAACAGTTCTGGTTCCTTCCCTTACGTTTTGTTATGTCACTTGAAGTTGCTGAATCATGTGCCAGCCATGCAGTTAACAACAGAAATGAGTTATCTGGTGTGGTGTTAACGCCTAGCATGACTTGTGTCCCACACTTACTGTCAGTGACACAGATGAAATGTCAGATGCCAAGAAGAATCTTAGAAATTTATTACCTTAGAGAGTTTATGTGGAGTTAATGAGCTAATTGTCCCTCTGGTCTTCTCTTGGCTTCATTAAGGCTGATCCCTGCTAGGTCTTAGCAGTTACCTAGGCAGGTTGGGCTCCAGTTCCATCCTTAATGATACTGTTCTGGTAAGAGTAGCGATGGGAGAGGTATCAAATAAGCAACCCTTCCCAAGCAGAGCATCATTTAGAGCTACCGTGTTTAAGACAGTATGTCTTGGATGTATAGACTAGGTGTATGTCAGTGTTACTAACCGTTTTTCCATTTGGGTACTTGGTAGATACAAAGCCGTTCACTGCTGCGAGTCAGGGATGTGACCGCTGCAAGTCAGAGGACTGCTGCTGTTTCCCTGTTTTCTGCTCCTGCTGTCTGTGCAAGACAAAATACTTGTGTTCCCCTTCCTTTTCCCTGGAGAGGGAAACACCAGCCTGTCTGAAGCTATGCCTTTTTGTTTCTGCTGCTTCTGCAAGGTTTTCAGCAGCTTCTTGTTCCTCGCACACCTTTTGACCAGATATTATGTATGCACCTCTCATTATTTCAGTCTTTCTGTTGCGCTTTCTGTTTGGTTTTGGGCACGTGTGGGATTGCAGCACTTCTGTCTGTCTTTAACTTCTGGCTAGATTTTTGCCTAGGGCAGCAACTTTTGACTTAATGTACTCCATAGCAGCACTCACTGACTGTGTCTGGTCGGTGGGTATAAAACTGCACTCCCTTACATTTTTGTTCCTCAAATATACACGCTCCAGAACTGTCTGATACATGTTCTTTTTGACTTTTAAGAAAATAACCTGGATATGAACACTTTTTTTTTTATTCCTTAAAGAGCAGGAAAGCTTGGGTTTTCCTTCTCCCCATCCCCCTTTACTTGTCTAGTCAGGTATTTATTCCATTTACACAAGCGCTTGTAACCTTCAGCCACATTCTTGCTGCCAGCTGTCCGTGGCTGATCCAAACACTCTGCCCTTTCAGAAAGTGAAGCTTCATTTGTTTAAGGGTTATAGTGCCATTTTCAAGTAGTAAATCAAAAGCTGTCTTGAAATACTCTTGCTAGCCAACATTCCTGGTCCTTCCGGTGTTCAAGAAGAAACTTGAGTCATAGGTGATGACATTCTCACATTTTAGGACTTTTACTCAAATGTCACAATATTTTTATAAGATTTCATTATGTTCTGGAGTTGGGCAGCCCATCTAACGTCCTCCTTTAAACCTGACATTTGTCTTTTGCTGGGCTTCATGGCATTGCAAATTCACGAGGCTGGAAGATAGTCTGTGGTGTCTGTCATACAGACAGCACAAATTACAAACTGTGTGAAACCTGAAAATTCTGACCTCTAGTAAAAGGATATGTTGGAAAGGTCTCCTGCACCTTTAGTTAGATGATGTTACATGATACGTGAACCAAGTCATATGATCCAGCATGTTGCAATTACAACATTGCATCAGGGTTTCTCTGAGCTTGTCTTCTTACAGCCCGTTATTTGTTTCACGTTGGTTCCATGCTTTGATTATCTGTTCCACATCTGTTAAATTTTATGACAGTATAGACAATCCTTCTGTATAACCGATACCTCCACAACACCTGCATCCCTAGATGATGATGATTATAAGATTATTAGATCTTCTAGTAGAGCAAGTAGGATTTCTCCTGTCTTCAGCATTGCACAGGGATGATAAAACTGTTAACCCCTTGGTTGAGATCTCATTTGCTTACTTCATATATTGTTGGGGTTTTTATTGCTTAACTGCAGTGTTTAATGCTTAAACAGTTTCATTTGAGCTATATTAAAATTATTTATAATTTCTCTATTATATGTGGAACACAGAATTATTCCTCTGAGTTTCTGACCAATAACGGAGGTGTGTAAAACTACACCCCATTCTTTCAACATGTTTAAATCCCTGACATCTCATCTCACACATCTGAAAACATTTGAAACCTCTCGGAAACATTTGAAAATAAATCCCTGTGATTCCCCTCTCTTGTGAGATGTAACATTGTGTTCAGACATGTAATTGCACATTCCTTCTGACTTGAAATTTGCTGATATCTTTCTCTGCTGCTGCTTCCTGAGAATTTGCATTTATCCTCCTTATATTGTGCCAGAGCTTCTAATTTGCGGTTAAGTAAGCTTCCAAGTCTTTCCTTCTCAAACTGCAAAATCCAGTTCACGTCATGAGTGAAATAATAAACTTGGTGTGGGTGATGCACTGTTACTGTCCTGTGCTTCCTGTCTTTCACTGTAGAAAACTGTCTCAGCATTCTCCCAACTCCTTTTCTTGTTCACACTCTGGATCCCTTCACAGTCTTATTGGTACACTGAATGTGGCAGATTTGTCTGCTTTTGAAGTTTTAGTGGCCTCTGTGTTTACAACTTTACTAGCAGACTCTTTTCCCTGATTATTCTTTTTTATTTCTTTAACACTCTCCACACCTAATTTTTTTTTGTCAGAAGAAGAAATTTTTAGTTGCCTTTTTGTGTTCCACACAAAGGACTTCTGGAGGTCAACTGCTCCAACTCGCAACTCAAAGCCAAAACAGTTTTGATGTTAGATAAGGTTGTTCAGGTCTTTGTGCAGTTGAATTTTGAAAATTTCCAAAGGTGGACATTTTGAGGCTCTGCCGTTCCCCGGTTCTAGGGGTTCTTTTCCTAGAATGTAGGTTATCATATGTTCCAACTTGTCTCTTGCCTCTAGTCTTTTCACTTCGCACCTCTTAAAAATAAAACCTCCTTCCAACTTCTGTTGAGACTAGCCGTTTAGACTTCCCGAAGCTGAACAGTTCCAATTCTCTCAATTTCCCCATGCACATCATGTGATCCCACCCTCTGAGCATCTTGGTGGCCTTCCATTAAGCTGGGGAATGTTTTGATTTTTTTTTTTTCCTTCCACCGAGGACCCCAAAATTAGACGTAGCATTCCAGATACGGTCTCACAAGTGACAAACAAAGGGGAAAAAATCACTTCCCTCAACCTACTGGCTATGCATTTACCAATGCAGCCTTGTGTGCAGTCGATGCAAAGGCTTGCTGCTTGTTCCTCTTTGTTCATCTTGTCTACCGGTGCACTCGTGTACTCTTTCTCAAGGTGCCTTCTAGCTGGTGAGCACCATCCTGTGCTGTGGTGTTGTTCCATCCCAGGTACAGGACTCTGCATTTGCCTTTGAACTTTGTGAGGTTCCTGTCAGCTCGCTTACCCATCCCGTCTGGGTCCCTCTTAGGAGCAGCCCTGCCCTCCAGTATATGAACTTTGAACCACTGAGCATGACTACAGCAAGCTTCCCACCCACCTTGTAATTTCTCTGTGAAATCCATGTGCAGCCTGGTTTGGCTACAGAGATACTTCGAGATGCTATGTTGGAAGTCATGCTGCAGTCAATGAAAGGAAATAGGTACTGCTGTCCCCTTGTCCACCAAGACAGGCATCTTCTTGTGGAAGGCAGTCAGGTTAATGAAGCACAGCTTGTCCTTTTTAGATCTGTGCTAGCTCTTCCTATCCTTTCTTGTCCATCCACTGCTTGGAAGTGGATTCTGGAAGGATTTGCTCTGTGATCACTGTGGGCAGTGCGGTTGGGCTGATGTTCTAACCTGTAGCTTTCTGGATCCTCTTGTTGCCCTTCTAGAACATGGACATGACATTTGCCCTTTACCAGCTGTCAGGAGCCTTCTCACGTTGCCACAACCTTTCAAAGGTGATGGAGAACAGTCTGGTAATGGTGTTGACTGGCTCCTTCAGCAAGCCCAGGTGTATCCTGTGTCATCTTGTGGCCTGTTTTATGTAGTTTGCTTTATTGGTCCTTAACTCTGACTTCCTCTACTGTGATACTTCACTGCCCCACACACTGCTCTTAGCTTTGGGGAGCTGGGAGACCTGTGAGCAGAGCTTGCCAGTGAAGCCTGAGGCAAAAAAAAAGGCATTGAGTACCTTCATCTTCATGTCCTTTGTCATTAGACCCCCTACACCACTGAGCAGCGGGCCCACATTTGCCTTATTCTGTCTTCTATTGCCAGTGTAGTTATAAAGGCTCTTGTTTCCCTTCATAACGCTGGCTAGTTCCAATTCTACCCGACCGAGCTTGACTTTCCCAATACCATCCTTACATGTCTGGGAGATTCCTGCTGGGTAGCCCATCCCTATTTCCATGCTCCAAACTTCACTTTTTGTGCTTGAGTTGAGGCAGAGGTTGCCCATTCAGCTGAACTGGCTCTCTGCCGTGCCTGCTGGATTTCCCGCTAACTAGAACAGGTTCTTCTGCTCTAGGAACATGTCATCTTTGGAGATCAACCCACTCTTCTGTTCTCCACAGCAGCTTCCCACAGGATCCTGCCAATGTGTTCCCTGAACAAGCTGTAGTCTGTTCTGAAGCCCAAGGTCTGCTGTTTTTCTTCCTCAGTTCTTCCAGGGTCTTAAATTCCACCGTCTCATGGTTGTTTCTGCCAAGGTTGCCTCAGACTTTGTCACCCTGGCCAGTTCATTCTTGTTTGCAGTCGAGCAGAGTGTCTCCCTCATGGGGCCTGTTGCTCACTTGGGTCACAAGGAATGTTCTTGATGGTCAGGCATCTCCTGGATTGTTTGTAGCCCGCCAGGTTGCCCTTCATGAATATGCAGGAGTGGTTAAACTATTTACTAGATGTTCATTATCGTCGTCATACTTAATGTACCTCTGATCCTTCCTATTTTTCCTGTGTCCAGACCTGAGATCCCCTTTAATGCCTTCCTTGGGATCATACTCCACAGTCTTTGATCCTGAACAGCGATCTCACAACATAGGTTTCTAATCTTCTCTGAATAGAAGCATCCACAGCTTTTCATACAACTTGTGCTCTTCCCTCGTAGAGGTCTTGCTGCAGCCAACCTGTTTCGTTTGGTTTGTCCTTACTCTACACGTGAGGGGCAGCGTCAGAGATTGTTATGCTTAAGAAAGATTCCCTCCAGTATTATGGATGCCATTCATTGCTCCCATTCATTCAGCCAGGAATGCATTCACTAGAATGCTACCTTGACAAAGTTAAAGAATCTTGCATGTTTTTAGGATTTGTCAGAGGCCAGGATTACAGTGGTTCCCCATACAGATTCCCACAACTGCCAGCAAGAAAAATACGAAAGACATACTTATTTTCTATACAATTTTCTGTAGCTCATCTACAGAACATTCCACCAGAGGATCCTTGAACAGAGCATTGTATACCTAATTTTAAAAAGTGTGGGACTACACACGCAGTGAACACTGTAGAGCACTTGGGGATGGCCAGCAGTTGCACAGATGTATGCAAACTTGAATTCATACGTATTCCGTATGGAGTTGATGGATGGATCCGAAGAGTACCCCGCGTGATCTGAAGTTGCACATGAAGGTTACTCAGTTATACTCCTCGCCGTCTGACTGCTGTGGGACCCTCCTGGTGTGTAGGAGTGGGTTGCACCTGCGTTGCTCTTGTATGTGACAGGTTACTTCACACTCCTGTGTTTTCAATGGAGTGTCCATGAATCCTGCAGCACAGCGGGTGGCAATGAATAATTGTCTGAAAATCCAAGATAGGCGTCTCCTTTTCATTACCAGAGTCTTCCTGTAAGCTTGTGAATGATTATTAACCATGTGAAATGAGTCAACAAAATTCAAAAGACATTTCAGTTGTTAAAACTAAAGGTAGAGGTGGTTAATAGTTTCCAGACAATAATGGAAGGGTCTGTTAACAGTGACTGCAGATTTCAAGAGTTACCAAGAAGGCTCTAAGCATTTAAATAAAAATAGCTTATTTTGACTCTCAATGAAAAATGTTAGTGAAAACTCTTGTATTCTGTTAATGCATACTTTATCACAAGTTTTATTTGTTTTGTTTTAGATGAGAAGATTGTGGAAAAAATCCGAGCTTTGCAGATGAAAGCTGAAGACTACGATGTTGTTAAGGTGATTGGAAGAGGAGCTTTTGGAGAAGTGCAGCTGGTAAGAATGTAATGATGAAACAGATTTATGGCTCTAGCCAAAAGCTTACCCAGTTTTGCATACTTTATACCTAAGAATGCATTCTTATAAGGAATAAGTGTTATTTTCATTGTATTGTGAGGTCATTTCTGTGCATAGTGAACAGTACATCCGAGTTTGAAACATGAATTGGAAGGGAAGGACATGGGAAACAGTTTGCTGTCCTTTAATCAAAAGGGACCTTAAAGACCATCTAGTATCTAGTTCCACCCCCCCTGCCATGGGCAGGGACACCTTCCACTAGACCATGTTGCTCAAAGCCTCATCCAGCCTGGCCTTGAACACTTCCAGGGATGGGGCATCCACAGCTTCTCTGGGCAACCTGTTCCAGCACCTCAACACCCTCTCCAGGAAGAATTTCTTCCTCATATCTAATGTAAATCTCCCCACTTTCAATTTAACCCCCCCTTGTCCTGTCACTACAGGCCCTTGTAAAAATTCCCCCCCAGCTTCCTTGTAGCCCCTTCAGGTACTGAAAGGCTGCAGTAAGGTGTCCCTGGGGCCGCCTTGTTTCCAGGCTGAACAAGCCCAACTCTCTCAGCCTGTCCCCATAGCAGAGGGGCTCCAGCCCTCTGAGCATCTCTGTGGCCTCCTCTGGACTCTCTCCAACCGGTCCATATCCTTCTGATATTGGGGGTTCCACAGCTAGATGCAGAACTGCAGCTGGGGTGTCACGAAAGCAAGAGTAGAGGGGGAGAATCAGTTAAAATACAAGTAGAAATTATAATGTTATGTAGTTTTACAGCTAAAAAACGAGTGGGATAATAAATACAACTGTAGATCTGAACTAATATTAGCGGGTGATGAGGGCATACATACCTAGATTTTTTTGCCTCACAAGGTATGATACAAGTTTAAACTATTGAGCTACGCTGTATCTATTTCTATTCCATTCAGAATGTTAACACCACAGTTGCAGATGATGGATTTGCAGTAATCAAAATATTTTGAAACACATTCTGTGATTAAAATAGAAATTTGCTTCAGTGGGGGTTAAACACAGAAAGAACCATAAATAAAACATGATTAAGTACCTGAGTTGAAGTCATGGATGTTGTCACTGGTGTGTGCTGTTGTGCATAAATATTTGTAGCACAAATATTTGTTGGGTATTTGTAATATTTAAATATAACAAGCCAAAAGATGAGTATGTGAATTCATGGCTTTGTTTCCCCCAACCTTTCTGTTCCAGTATAGCATTTTCTTGTGAAAGAAGTGGTGCAGAGAGATCAGCTTTCTGGACTCTTGGAAGAAAGGAAAATACATACTCTACTGCTGTTACCTTACAGTTAGATTTAAAAAAAAACCCCAACACCTCATTTTCCCCCTTCCCTTCACTCCAAAATAAAATAATAACAAAAAAATTTTAAAAATTTCTGTCCAGTAAGGAGGGATCAGATAACTCTGGTCTGAGCGTCTGACTTTGGTGGAAAAACACTTTCCTATAACTCCAGAGGTATTAAACTCTACTCTTGAGCTCTGTCCTCTGGCTTTGCTGGGCCTGCAGCGATGGGGAAAGCTAAGAAAATAATTGCCAGCTGCCAGATCGCTGTTTCTCTTACGCAGTGCCGTGAATGAAAGTGACTGGTGTCTGAGGCAGACAGAAAAATTGAATTATGGTGCTTAATATGTTACCTGTGTGTTTTTCAGAAACAGTAATTTATGAAAGCACGTCCTGAGCTCCTTTTGGTTGTTTTCACTTGAGGAAAAATCCTCTTGATTTCAATTGAAACATATCCACAATTCCTTCTCCTGAGTCTAATCACAAAGTACTGTACCACTGCAGTGACACAGCAGACTGACTTGGTCATGTCCTGGAGCAGGAGACCAAAGCAAGGCTAACTCTTTCTTCTGTTTGGGTAGTGAAGGATTGTCTGGGTGTCGGTCTTCACTGTGTGATTTCTTAGTGTTGCAAACCAGCAGTTGTCATGGCCTGTGTAAACAGGTGCTGGTTTAGTTGTTTCCATTAAGTGCTTTGTTTATTAGGTTTAGTTCCCCAGCCACTGCTGATGTGCTCTTCTGTAGTGATGCCAGTAAAGCAGTTGTGGTCTGCTACCTGCCAATTTGCCAGGACATGAACTTTGGTACCCTATCTGTAGTAATTACTTAGGGCTCTGTTAAATGTTTTAGTATATTTGTGATTATTTCAAACATTAGAGCTTACTTCACAACTCCATTCTAGGATCTTTGTTTTCTTTTCTCGTGGAAGAGATGGTACCGTTACCAATATGACGTGCTCAGTCTGGTAACTTCTAATGGACAGGTTATTTCCTTTGCTGACAAACTGTCTTCTGACGTGAATGCTTTAGAAATTATGGATGCATTTTGTGTGTACTTGTTTCTTGAAAGTCTTAAATGGATGAAGCAGAATGGAGGGAAATTCTTACTTAATGCATTTTCAAACTTAAATGGGGCCACGTTACTCAGTGCTGATGGCACGAAGGGATTTTCCTACCTATTTTGAGAGTTAACTCTGGTGAGCTGCAGTTTAAATTTGGCAGTTCATTTAAACAGTTGGAAGAAACTGAAACATCATGACGGTTTAATACATGAATAATGTGCCCTATGAGCCAATATATGTATGTACAGATATAGCTCTGGGTAAAGAGCACAGCACAGTGGCCGTTCTCCAGGGGCCATGGTGGTGATATAAGAGGTAGTGTCACGGGTAGGTCTGTTCACCTGTAAGGCACGCCAATCCGCAGCCTTTGGGTGTGCTCGTATGTGAGTTGTTGCTTTGGTTCCTTGACTTTTTTACAGAGAATGAACCTATGTTGAATTTTTTCAAGAAGTAATGTAACCAGCTGATAACCTATCGACATTTCCTTGGAGAGGTGCACAGACTGGGATTTCTGGTCCCCCTACCCTGTTTACTTTATACGTATAGCTCCTATACATGAGCTTTCTTTGGACTGTGGTGACTTCTTGAGACGTTTTTTCCCCTCTTTTTCCAAGATGTGAGAGACAATTATTCTCACAAATGAAGGCAGCTATACTAACTACACCCAGTCAAGGCTCCACAACGATTTTAGGAATTGTAAACTACTACATGCTTTGCACAGCTTTATGTGAATGTCCACAGAAAGTGCATCTTCTATTAAAGAGTATCTTTTTGGGGTTGCTGGTCTTCCTGTTTCTCCTGGGTTTAAGCGGGATTACAAAAGCTCTGCTGTATGGAGTACAGTTTGTGATGTACCACCAAGTTTTTGTAAATAATCCCATGTGGGATTAGTAAATGCGAAGGGGGTAGTTTTCAAAATCCTTTTTTAGGACACCTTCACTAGCTGGCTAATTGTTAATGTCTTACAGTAGACATGGAGTTGTTAACTCATGTAGATACGTGTTTAGGTTCTGGTGTTTGGAGGTTTCTTGACCTAGCTGTATGGAAGGTTGTTGATCAGGGTTAAACTCTGCAGGATGCTAATCCTAAACTTTTGTACCTGAATCTTGAGAGCAAAAAGCCCCAATGTCAAGAACACTTAAGTTCATAAATAACCCTGTTGCTGGTCATGTTCTCACTCTTCCCAGAATCCCCCCTTGCCTAGCCTAATGATTCTCCTGTTCCGACAGATTATTCTTGTTGGTGTCAGCAACATTAATGTTTACAGCTCCTCAGGAGCAGGAGGCTGATGCTCCCAGATTGTAGACCAAATAGGTGCCTCTCTGAAGCTTTGCACTGCAGACATAGTGGATCTGAAACATTTGCAGCTGTTCAGGATAAAGAGCCTATTATATGTTCTTTCACATAGCGTAATTAAACTTGGACATTGTGTAAAACCAAGACGTTGGGGGATAACTAAATGTGGGGGTTTTGAATCCATCAGAAAGTCGTGTTTAATTCTGACTTCACAAGTGAGTCCACTGAATTTTTTATTTTCATTTGAAGAAAATAAGTAGATACTTTAGATACAGTTAAATTTTTTTTTTTTTTCTGCTGACTCAGACATTTTACAGCTGAGTACTTCTCACCTTGATTTCTGCAAGGGACGCTCAGTATTAAAAATATGGTCCTTTAGTAGCAGTTTCATATAGTAGAATAAGTATAACATTGATTCATTAACAGTGTAATGACTTTACAGTCTGTGTGTGCTTTAAGGATTTTGTTACATGTCCCTATTCAGGTGAAGCTTTCCAAAATATTTTCAGATTATGTCATAAAAAAATTAATTTTCCAACAAGATTTATGTAACTGATTTTACACCATTTATAGTGAATATATGAATTACTTCAGAAAAGAACTAAAAGCAGTCTCTTTTTGGTGAAAACTAAAAATTGGAAGGGGCTGAAGTGGATTGCTTGCAGAATTTCTAATATGAATGAATCCTTTTTCTTTGTAAACAGAATTATTTAATCTTTTTGTGTGTGTACTGGCTGATTTGAAGTAGGCATGTTCACTCATAAAATGTTAAGAGCAGCACTCCAGTCCTTTAGAGAAAGATGGTACTTTTCTCATTCTGGGTTTTGGGTTGTTCGGTGGGTGGTGCATTTTGGGGCTTTTTTAATTGCTTTCCATTTGAGTAAGCAGACAGCTGGACTCATCTCTCATTTTTATGCTTATAGCCAGCATGAAGAAGAACATAGGCTTGTATTGGTGCCTCCTCAATAAAACAGCTACCTCCTAAGAGCTCCCGCAGCCCTGAGGCACATCCTTCTCAAGGCACTGCAGCCCCTCTTCTGGGACTGCAGGGGCAGCTCTAGCAGTTGGCCAGGTTCTGGCATATCTTCCTTCATTTGGCACCCTTCTTGTCTCACTCCTGCTATGGTGGTGGGTTTTTGTTGGGTTGTGGGTATTGGGTTTGTTTGTTTGTTTGTTTGTGGGTTTTGGGTTTTGGGTTTTTTTTTTTTTGGAGCACCTGTTAGATTTTTCTTTCCAGGTTTGGAAGTTCTCAAATCCTTACTGTGTAGAAAATTGGGTGTGTGAAGGCTTGGAGGCATTGCATCCCAGAAGGCTTACGCATAGGAGAAATACCCTATCCCGTATTCTGTTTTTTTACAAGGCATTTTTAAAAAGTTGTTTCTTTTCTTTCTCTACTAACAGGTTCGCCATAAAATGACACAGAAGGTTTATGCAATGAAGCTGCTTAGTAAATTTGAAATGATCAAGAGATCAGATTCAGCCTTTTTCTGGGAAGAAAGGGATATCATGGCCTTTGCCAACAGTCCGTGGGTGGTTCAGGTAAGGAAGATATGTAAGAGTAAAATAATAAAACCATAAATCTCTCAGTCTTTAGCTGAATTTGAATTTACATCTACAATCAAATCATGGTTTAGGTTCAGATTTTACTTTTAAAAGACATGTACTTATAGCAGTTTAACTGGACTTTTAATCTACTTCCCAAACACAGTCAAATACTCATTTATATTTTTATCACCACAAATGCATTATAAAACTGAATTAAACAGGCTTTTGAAATATCCACATAATTATTTAGAATAATAGGGAGGTTACTTTCCAACCAAGAAAAGTCCTGGATAGAAATGTAGAAACAAATGTCAACATTATTTCCAGTCTTTCCTCGTGATGCAGGCAGTTATCACAGGCAATTAGCATTAAGAGTGCTGTGAGTAGTTGCTGTCTCTTCTGCTGCCATTTGGTAGATGGATGAGTGCACACCCCTGGTCTCTTGCAAGGCAGGAGGTTGTAGCAGTGATTTGCATGAAACCATCTTCTGTTCAGTGGTCAGTTACTGCATCTCCGCACAGAAGTAACATCTGAGTAACGGAGAACTGGCTTCTTTAGCTGGCCTTGAATAGCATTGCTTGCAGCTGCCCATGACATGTACCGTCAGCATGTTTATAATATGAATTAGGCCTTTGGGAAGAATTAGTACTAAATATTGCAATTTGTTGTAACTGGTAAATTACACCAATTAATAAAATGACTAGTGAAAGCATATGCTTAGAGAAATTATTAGTACTTCTTTTTATTAAATAATTAATACATTTAAATGCTGTCACATATATTGCCGTGCTTCTGTATATTTAATAAATAAAAACTGGCCTTAAGCTTTCCATATATTCTTCGTAACACTTCACCTCATATATGCAAGAAATGTTTTACTAGGTTTTTTTTATTTAGAGTTTTTGCTCTTCTGAGCATATTCCATGTTCTTGCCTATATTCAAAAGAAATACATAACCAAATTGATGAATTTTTATTTTGCTCTTTGTTTTTGTTCTAATTACAGTAGTTGTGTCAAATTATTTTCCACGTGCAGTTGAAAGTAACGAGAAATGTGTGACCCTTGATTATCGAGGGAATGTGTAGCAAGCTTGATATAAATGTGTGTGTGTTTGTAAACAGTAAATGAATTGAAGTCCAGTTGCAATTCTGCCTTTCCTGATGAAGTGTGTTAGTGTGAGATATTCAGGTACTGTGGTCCACTGGGACAGGACACTGAGCTGGTTTTAAGAAAATGTACGTCCTGTTCTGAGCCAGAATCTGGGACAGATCGCACTGCTTCTGTGTGCCTTCTTTTTATGTGAAAAACAAATGAAACCAGAGCCCTAGATAATTTAGAATTACTTTTTTTTTTTTTTAAATGAAGCCCCTTGAGGGCAATAATGAAAGGGCTGCATAAAGACATGGTGCTGTTATTTATTATTGTTATATTAATACATATTTACACTTGAGAATACAGAGACTATTTTGGATTTTAATTTAATGACCAAAAGCTTATCATACTATGTATTCTATGTACTATCCATTTGTGAAAACAAGTACAGTGCAATATGTATGTATTAAAACACGTATTTATGATATAGTTCTGTCACTAACATAAAATAAATTTTAATCTAAAGGTCAAGTCTCCTTAATTTTTCTGCCTTTTATGGTTGTTCATCCTCCACAAACTGCCTCTTTATTTCCTTCCTTTTACTCATCCTCTGTTTCAATGGCATGTGAATTTTGTTTGGGTAACTTGAAGATGTGAATGACTTTAGTTTTTAATGTAAAGGAGCAGTATTCCTTGAGAAATAAGGTGAGAGACTTTCAGAAGCATTACCACACCAGTCATTGAACATGTGATAGCAATGGTTTTTGCTGGTTTGGGCCATTTTCAGACCTGGTGATCACTGGGTAAAATCTCATTTTTTTTGAAGAGATTAAACACTTCAGTTATCGTGCTGGTAGGAAAAGATACTAGCTGCAACCTATACCAGACCATTATTTTATTGTTAATTTCTTTGTACTGTGTTATAGTTGTCCTCAGGAACATTTTTTTTTCTTTTCTGTCTTATTTCAGCATACATGTTGATTTAAGACAAAATCAGAAGTGATGAGTGTTTTTCTAAGTAGGTACAGAGATAAGAAGTTTTATAATATATGAAATTGAGAAATAATCCAAGATGCTGTTCCCTGTTGAGCTATTTTAAAATCAGTGCATGATGCTCCCCTTCTCAGATTTGATATTTTGCATTTTCACTCAGTGATACTTTTTAATGCCAGGAATTGTGTCTGTGTGATCATGCTACTGAAATAATGAAGAAACCTCTTTTGCTTCCTTAAAAATGAAAATGATGGTTGTTTTGAAGTTCAGTAAATGCCAAGGTACTGTCATAATTAATAGAAAATGTAGATTGTCTGAATGTAAAAACTAAAGTTACTTTACATCAGTCTTGAAAATTTATGCTCGGTTTTGATGAAACTTCAAGGTATTGAAATGCTTTATTCTTTTTCCTAGCTGTCTGAAAAGTAATTGCTCTTTTTTCTTTTCCTCTTTTTTTTTTTTTAATATTGCAGCTATTTTGTGCCTTTCAAGATGACAAATACTTGTACATGGTAATGGAATACATGCCAGGAGGAGATCTTGTAAACCTTATGAGCAATTACGATGTGCCTGAGAAATGGGCCAAGTTCTACACAGCCGAAGTTGTTCTTGCTCTTGATGCAATTCACTCCATGGGCTTGATACACAGAGATGTGAAGCCTGACAATATGCTTTTAGATAAATATGGGCACCTGAAGCTGGCAGATTTTGGCACTTGCATGAAAATGGATGAAGTAAGTATGCAACTGCACATTTTATCATCTATAAAACTGTAATCCTTTTTTATGAATTGTAATACCCAAAGGAATATTCATCAACAATTGGTTGGAAAGCTGTTCCTTGTCTCCCTCCTAGTTTTAAATACAAGGATACTTTAAATAGTGTCACCTTGCCTATAATAAACTGCTTTGGCATGTGGAAGAAGGATGTAAACTTACTACTTATTTTTGAAAGCATGTGTGTTTATGAATTTCTGCATTTTTTTTTTTTTTGCCAAACGTCTGAAAAGCTTATGAGACAACTTCTAGTTTCAACGTTAGTGACCTTGGAACAGTTCATAAACTGACATTTTTATGTAAAGGAAATTATTTTATAGGCCAAGATACAGGCCTTAATTTTTTTCCTACCATGTCTAATTGTTCTCATAGCATCCTCTAGTGGCCGTTTAAAATGGGGTCGCAGTAAGGCAGCAGCGCTGTTTGATATTTTGATTAAAATCTGTTAGCTGTTCATGTTAAGTGTCCACATTTGCCATGTACAGCCAAATATACAGCTTTTCTAAGAGATTGATAAGAATATTTTATTTTTAGTAGGTCGTAATACCTTATGTAATTAAAGGAGACTTAAGGCTATATTTTTTAGTTTGCACTTGAAAATCTTCCCTGACAAACAATGTTATACTGTAATTTATACAACATATTCTTCCTGTGACAGATTACAACAGATTCTAAAAGAACTCTGTGTGAACGTGTGCTGTCATTTGCCTGGCCTTTGAAAGGTTTCGGTGTTCATGTTGGCAAGGATGATTCTCTTAAGCTTACTCGCTTTAATGCATTAGATTTTTTTTTTTGGTCTGTATTGTTTAGGTATCGCCTGATACAATCTCTGCAATCTACTTCATTTGCTTCATCAAGTTAATGTCTCCTCAGCTGTATCTAGAAGCATTGTCTCTGGTTAGGTTTTTTTTCTTTTCTGTGAGAATATATTAACTTCATTGAACAACTACACCTGTTTATTGAGGTTCAGTATTCTGTTTAGTTTTGCTGATATTGTAGTTGTTATTCTAAAGGCAGATAGATTGTTTATCTCCACTCTGATGATTTACTTGCCTGTATTTTGGAGAACAGCATTCCATTTAATTGGAAAAAAACCCCAAAAGTAGTACTTGTTCTATTAATTTAGGCCTTAAAAAAAATTAATCTTTGTTTCGAACCAATGGCCTGTTGGTCTTAAGGGAGTCTGATCTTCATCAGAAGAGACAATAAAGAAATCCAAGAGTTTGTAATATAAATCTACAAAAAAGGGAGATCCTTCATGTTCTTTTAGGGATCCCAGAAATGGTGAACCAAAGCCTTTTTTTCCTTTTTTTTTTTTTTAATGTTGTTAATGGAATACTAAAATGTGGTTCATCATATTATAAACGTGAGCAGTGCATGCACATGTCTTACAGAGAGTTGTAGTGAGCTCCACTTCGGGATGGGCATGATCAGCGGACTGGTGATCTCCTAAATAAGTTAACTTTTTAACAGATTACATTTTTAAGTTCTTCATGTTTCTCAGACTCAGTGGAATGGCAAAAATTTTTTATACAGGAAGCTTTAGAAGTTGAGAGGTTCTGGATTGTGTCCAAATCTCATGCTACTTCTTACAAAACATGAACACATCCCAGCTGTGTAAATATAATATTGATGTTGGCAGGATGATTTCTAGAAAATATATGCTTACCCAACACTTACTTATTTTGTCTGATTTGGAGTTCCTTTAGCAGTTGTGCACATTAGCCCAGGAAAATCCTGCTGCAATTTGGTGACAGGCTTTTTTTGACTTTTGCTCTGGAATTGAAGTCAGTGTCGCATCCTGTTCAGTCTTCCAGCCCAGTCCGGACACTGGCCGCAGAATTCCTCCTTACCAGTATGTGAAAGGAATTGCTTAGTGTTTTAGTGATCTTTTCCAACTGGCTTGTTTGTGTAATTCAGTTGTGACAGTTTTTGGGATTTGTGTTGTTGGAATGGAGTTGGCCTCAAAAGTTTAGTAGGGATTGTAGTTCCCTTTGGGTGTCTAGGTATGGCAAGGCAGCACAGGGCAGGTTTCGCCAGGCTCTAACGTTCAGGCTGTCAGTAAGAAACTAGCCAGTAGCACGGCTGCCTTCGGTGGGTATCACAGAGCCAGGAACTGCGAGTGCTGCCGGGCTCAGTACAGAGCGCTGTCTTGTGCTAACTCAGCTTTTAGGTGAGCACGTGTTTAGGTGATACCTGTTGAAAAGGGATGTGACCAAAACCGGGATGTTTGCTATTTGGGATTATCGCCTCAGGACAGGCAGTTTAGCTGAAAGAAGGAACGTGTTCCTCTTTTGAGAACTCAACTTACTTCTCCTTGAAGCTCATCCAAGATTGGCTGGATCTTTCTTGCTTCGGTTTGTTGCCTGCAGCACACTGCTGTGCAAGCCCGGGTGCAGTGCGAACACCTGATCTGAGCCATTTTCCTGTTTCTGCACAAGCACTCACCAGCTCTCGCCGACTGAACAGAACTTCATGAGGGAGAGAGAGCCTGATTCAGTGGATGAGGAATTGGTTGGATGGTCGCATCCAGAAGGTAGTGGTCAATGGCTCAATGTCCAGATGGACATCAGTGACAAGTGGTGTCCCTCAGGGGTCTGTACTGGGACCAGTACTATTTAATACCTTCATCACTGACATGGACAGGGGATCGAGTGCACCATCAGCACATTAGCAGATGACACCAAACTGGGTGGTGCAGGTGACATGCCTGAGGGACAGGATGCCATCCAGAGG
>NW_010244312.1:42018-70807 GCF_000690775.1 Eurypyga helias
CAAGCTAAAAATGTGAGCCTGTGCCAGCCACATGATGTTCAGCTGGGCCAGGTGCAAGGTCCTGCACATGGGTTGGCAGTCCTGGTACAATACAGGCTGGGGGATGAAGGGATTGAGAGCAGCCCTGCCGAGAAGGACCTGAGGGTGCTAGTGCACAAAAAACTGAACATGAGCCGGCAGTGTGCGCTGGCAGCCCAGAAAGCCAACCGTATCCTGGGCTGTATCAGGAGAAGTGTGGCCAGCAGGTCGAGGGAGGGGATTCTGCCCCTCTACTCTGCTCTTGTGAGACCCCACTGGAGTACTGTGTCCAGTTCTGGGGCTCTCAGCACAGGAAAGACGTGGATGTGATCCATTCAGATGCCACAATCCTCCTAGACTAGTGAAATTACATGAGTCCAGAGCAATTCTTCCAGTGGTCAAAGCAAAGAGGCTTAAGCCTCAGATGACACCTGTTAAGTTTGTACCCAGAGTGCTGTTACAAGCAGGATGATTAAACAGTGGTTCCTGCCACGTGCCATTTTTGAATGTTCTCAGCTTTGGATTTCTGGAGCTTTTGGACTTTAGTTTATTTCCCAGTGTTAAAATGTGTTCAGCTGTGTTCTTGTCGAAAGAATTCATTAGGTCTTCTGGAAAGAGTTAGCTTCCTTTCCTGTTGCAGGATAGTCAAGCTGTGTGCTATCTGGTGCATACTATAGAAAGCAGAAGTTAACCTGCTCTTCATTCTGGAACTGAGAAGTTAAAACTTCCTTTAGGTTTCGGCTTCAGCATGGAACTGTAGATGATGGGCATTTGCCAGGAAGACATTGGAAGTACTCCTCAGGTCTCTGCAGTACTTCAGCTGTTGCCTGCCAGTTCAGGACTTTGCAGGATTTCTGGTTTAATACATAAACAAAAGCTTTCGGCATTTCGTATTGTGTGTGAAAAGAAATATTGTAATTTGCTGTCTAATTTTTACGTGACCATACAGTTCCCAAAGCAAAATATTTATCTTTGTTTCTTTAAATATTTATTTTGATTTTATTGTTGCTGCTAATATTCTGTATTAATATTTAGCCAAAGCTGGTGGCAAAATGCATGAAGAACTTTGCCAGACAACTTAGAAAAGATCTGAGGTTGAGAGACAGAATAAAAGATGAGTGTATTTTTGGTACTTCTCTAACTTCACCCAGGATTTTATTTCATTCATCCATCTGGTCTCTGGAATGAGTGCAGTGAATTTGATTAAAGGAAATGAGGCTTATAAGTCTGAACCAGCATGCTGGCAGATCTGATGATGCTTCTGCGTCATTTAGCCCCTGCAGTTTTAGTCTCTCAGTGTGAAGCAAAGACGATGAAGGATAATTCCATTAATATAACTGCGTTAATACGTTAATAAAATAACTTTGAAAAATAAAAAAAGCTTTGCTGTCCTTTAAAAATAGCTTTTTCTTTTATTGTTTCTAATCTTTAGATAAAAAATGTGTGACTACATAAAAATCTACCTATAATTTGATCTGTTGTCTGAATTAGACGAAACTATTATGTACCTGCTGTGTAGGCCTCCAATTCATAGGTTGTCAAAATTATTGTGGAGTTTGTCCCTGAAACCCGTGAGATGAGGAGCAGTCCGATATGGTGTCTAGCTTTGTGTTGGCACCAATGGGAAAAATAAAATTGGTCAATTTTTGAAAGATGTAATCAAGAAAAAGCTCTGTGGCGTAGGCAGGGGAGAGCACGTTATCAGGAATTGTCATTTCAGCCTGTATGACTTCTGGAGTAAAAAATACCGGATATTTTTGGCCTTATTTTAAATGTTTTTCTGGTCTGTTAGTAGACTAATTGTTCAAAGACTCTGAAATAATTTTAACTGAGCTGTTTGAATTCTCACTGTTGCACAGACAGGTATGGTGCGCTGCGATACAGCTGTGGGAACCCCCGACTACATATCGCCCGAAGTTTTGAAATCGCAAGGGGGTGATGGTTATTACGGACGGGAATGTGACTGGTGGTCTGTAGGAGTTTTCCTCTTTGAGATGCTAGTTGGTAAGTAGGGGTTTGTTCTGCGAATGGCATTATGGTGGAGTCTCTGCTGTGCCTTTAGCTGTGCATCGCGGCGAGGGGGCTGGTTGTACCTCACTACCGAACAGCTGCGGGGCGATGCTCTTGTTTTGTTCCTGTTCCCCTTGCTCCTTGTCGCTCCTCTGCTGCGGCAGCTGTTTGCGTGCTTGCTCAGTGACTCGGTTCAGCCTAAACCTAATTCTTAGAACAGTTGTAACTGGGGTCAGCTACCTCATCGTCTCCTGCATGCTTGTGCTACCTCGGGGACAGTATGGGGTTTTCAGGGGTGCAGAGATGGGAAAGCCAGGACAGAAGCCCCTTTTTTCCCCTCTTTTTTTTTTTTTTTTTCCGTTTTCTCTTTCATCTCCTTTCTTCTTTTTTTCCTTTTGTTTTCCTTCCCGGTTCCTCCTTTTATCCCCCAGCACTAGCACTGGCTTGGTCAAAACAGCTCTGGAAGTATAGCTTGAGTCTTTCTTTTATGCTTGAGTCAGGATTTTCCAGTAAAATACGTTGTACTGCTATGGCAACTAACACAGAATATGATCTATTAAAGAGATGAGTCATCTGCATCTTAAAATATAGTGAGGATCAGTATTATAGCCTAGTAGCAAAATACTGATTATAGAAGGATGGAATTGAGCATATAATTATTAAAAATCCAAATCAGCATGTTTTGAGAATACTGCAGATCTGATGTTTCTGGTATCCTGAGCCAGGAAAGACATTTGGATATATGAGGCTATTGCAATCTCTGTCTCTTTCAGATTTAAGGCATTTTGACTTAGAAAAAGATGTTTTATAATTAATAGTCTCTTAAACAACTCTAGCAATAAATACAATTTTTCAGTTATTAAAATACTGCACGTAGTCATCGAGAATGTTTTCTCAGAGCCTCTCTCCTATGTTTGTTTATACAGAGGGAAGATTTTCCCCTTTTTCTTATTTTAATTAAAAATTTTTTAAAGTGAAAGTGGAGGGGTGTGGTTTTTGCAGGATCTAGGTTATATGAGGAAGCCTGTACCCAGTTAGGATAAAAATCCGTCTACCTTTCAGTGCAACACACTCTGGTGTTATTCTGAGGTTTCAGTATGGGTTGCTAAGCTTATGGTTTTTATTCAGCGTAGTTATTCCTAGAGTTTGGAGATGTCTGTTGGAAAATTTCTAATATTTCATTTTTCCTCCCAGAGTACCTCTTGTTTTAATACTGGAAGCTATACTGTTTTTACTAATTTTGTTGGTTTGTTTTTAGTACTCAACATCATTCTTTCCCATGTGTTTACTCTAGACTGAAAAGTTTGCTTTCATTAACTCTGTGATTTTTCACACATTCTGATGGCAATGAAATAACAATTCTGTTTCTGTTTCAGTTTTAGCCATTCCCTAATCCTACACGTGATTAACACTGTATGCTTTCAGCTGCTTGTTCAGCTGTTTGTTGGTGTTTTGGGTTTTTTTTGTTTCATATTTTGTTTGTTTGGGTGGGGTTTGGTTTTGTTTTCGTTTGTTTGTTAATTTTTTTTACCTCTGAAATGGATATATGATTTTCTATCTATGCAGTTATCTTGAAACGTTAAAACCTGGTTCACCATTATACTGGTAATTTTAAACACACAGCCTAGTTATGCCCTGTAATTTTTTTGTTTATTTGTTTTTGATTTTCTATCTATGCAGTTATCTTGAAACGTTAAAACCTGGTTCACCATTATACTGGTAATTACAAACACACAGCCTAGTTATGCCCTGTAATTTTTTTGTTTATTTGTTTTTCTCCATCATATTCCAAGCTCAGCTGGATTTCCTGTCTGGTAGCACCAGCATAGCTTCCTTCAGTGACTTGGTTTACAAACAGTATTTGAGGCACAGGTCAAATTCATTTGACAAACTGTCTAGAAAAGCATGCAGCTTCTCTTACATAACGATAAAGCTTTTCTGGTCCTTGTGTTTGAATTAAGAATAACGAGATTATTCAAGACAGATCATCTACTCCCACATACATATTGTTAAGTGACAGGCACTGGTAAATGGTTTGTAGTATTTGGTACAGGTTAACTTTTACCTTTGTTTGAACCCTTATCCTTTTATTATCCTGTTGTGTTTTTACTGTGATCAGAGGGCTGGAGCCCCTCTGCTATGGGGACAGGCTGAGAGAGTTGGGCTTCTTCAGCCTGGAGAAGAGAAGGCTCCGGGGAGACCTTATTGCCCCTTCCAGTACCTGAAGGGGCTACAAGGAAGCTGGGGGGGACCTTTTACAAGGGTCTGTAGTGACAGGACAAGGGGTAACGGGGTTAAATTGAAAGTGGGGAGATTTAGATTAGATCTCAGGAAGAAGTTCTTCCTGGAGAGGGTGGTGAGGCACTGGCACAGGTTGCCCGGGGAAGCTGTGGATGCCCCATCCCTGGCAGTGTTCAAGGCCAGGCTGGATGAGGCTTTGAGCAACCTGGTCTAGTGGAAGGTGTCCCTGCCCATGGCAGGGGGGTTGGAACTTGATGGTCTTTAAGGTCCCTTCCAACCCAAACCACCTTACAGTTCTGTGACTATTGATGATTTCTTTTTTTTCACCTTCAACAACCTGTAACAGTGTTAGTGTTGTTACTTCCATTCTCAAGTAGCCTTATCAGTTTCAAGATCCCATTAACAACAGTTGTTTTTTAAAACCTTTGTGGACTTTCATTGTTTTCTCTGGATAATCTTACTTGGTTTCTCCATATCCCACACACTAGTAGAAACTCTCTTTTTTTGTTTGTGTTTGCATATCAGATTCTGCTTCATGTCTTCTAAAACTTACACATTAAAAAAGAACAGAAAGTGGGGTTTTTTTCAGTCTTAGTAAAGATGGATCATTAGCGAAAATGGCACTACTCTTTGTGTGCTTAGCTAAAAGCTAAAATGTTGGTCAGGGGAGGAATCCTAACATTAGTTCAATGATTTATGGCATTTGTGCGTTTTTGAATGTACCTAGCTTTTGAAATGCTCAGTACCTTGTGGGAAGCCTGCAGTCGAGCAGGCTGCCTGCCCTGCCAGGGCATCCCCACCAGCACACAGCACACCGGGAGGGATGCAAGGGCCTAGCCCACAGGATTGATCGTTCACCTCCATTAAACCTGTGGTTACTTGGGAGAAAGGATTTATGTAACAGTTGCAACCTCTTGAGCGGTGACCCAAACCTTGTGTATATTGAGTGTTGTCAGTTAACTTGAAAGGAAAATACCTTTATCCATGCTGATTCTTTTCAGTTGGCCCAGTTTCACCTTTCTGAAGGACATTTGCAAAGAAACCAGACTCAACTGCAGCCTGTGCTGCCAGCCTTTGGGTGAGAAAGGTCTATGATTTTAAAAGCCACCTGCCCATGTTAATATGGGCACCCAAGCTAATATAATTTGTCAGTCAACAAGATTCATTAATTTGGGATTAACAGTGCAGTAACACACTGTGAAGGCTCCTGCTCAGAGCTGACTTGCCTTAGGCAGCTGCAGGAGTAGGTAGCATCGACCTCTGTGCCTCTGAAACAGCCTTCGGTGGATTCCCTCCAACAAACGTGCGTTTGCAAATCTTTAATGGGTTTTGGTCCGTTATACCTGTGGAAGCTCTTGAAGATGGGGGTTTATGTCGGTGTCAGCCATCATGTAAATTAGAAAACACAGTCCTCAGGTACAAGAAAAGATGTAATTCACTGGGCAAAACTTTGGTAGTGATATGCAGGATGGAAAACAGTTTAGTTTCCTTCTGCAAAATGCCTGTGTTACAAATATTTTTGGTGGTACACATTATTTTGTACCCTGCCTTACATATTTTTTTTCTTTTAAATCAAAGACTATTTTAGGTAAAGCTGCTTGTAGTCCTTTTCTCTGTATCTTTTTTTTTCCCCAACTTACATGCCTTGACCATTACTGGAGATCACAGACCATTTTCTATTTTATTTTATTTTCTATTTCTATTTTATTTTCAGGTGATACTCCTTTTTATGCAGACTCGCTGGTAGGAACATACAGTAAAATTATGGATCATAAGAACTCGCTACATTTCCCAGATGATGTGGAAATCTCTAAGCATGCAAAGAACCTTATCTGTGCCTTTTTAACTGATAGGTAAGTGCTCTTATTATTCTGGAACTGTTTTTATTTTGGATGGTAGTAGTCCACGTACGGTGTAAAAATTAATCCCTTCCATTACTTCTTCTAATCTCTGTTCAAATCTCTTCTGCAAAATCTCCTGCTCACTAGCTTTTCTTTTGGGGTGTTTTTTCCAGGTATTGTACGTTATTTCCATGAGCAGTTCTGACAGCTCTTGTTAACGACACAGTTTGTGCCAGAGAAATCCTTCCAATTGCTCTGCATAACAGTAACAAACCTGTAAGGCTGAAAGTAATCTGTAAGCTCCAAGGCAGGGACCAAATTGTTGTGCTCTGTGTCTGCGACGGCATTGCTTAAAAAACTGAAAGCAATTGCTTTTATGTAAATAAGCATGTATTTATGGAGTTTGTTTAAGCTTTCTTAAAATGTCTGAACTTCTTTTCATTTGCTTTGTTGTATTAATTGAGAAGAATAGTAACAAACCCCCAAGGATACTGTTTTGGCTATAAATAGATCCTCAGCTCCCTTGGTGGAACCAAGCCGTTGATTGATATTAAGCTGTGTGAGCTTGTTCTTGACCTGAACACTCACTTCCTTTAGTTTCAGAAAGCAGACATCATCATCCATTTCCTCGATTTAAAAGATCACTGTAGGTCCATAATTAACTCTGGAGCAGTGGTGCCTCCTTACGCTTTGCTGCAGTCAGCTGAACTTGGCTAGAGCAGAGAATCTAGCCTTTATGGAATGAGGGTTTAGGGGGAAAAAAATGCCTTACGGTGGGTTTTGCGTTCAGAGAGAGACTGTTTGCTCTGTTGAGCAAGCTTGTGGTTACTCAGGAAGGATGTGCTTTAACAGCATTTCTCACCCTTAGCAGCTTTAGGGTAGAGAGAAAATACGGGTAGAATTCAGTAATGTAAATGCGGCGAGGTGTACTTCCACTACGTGTGTCCGTCTTCCTGTTTCTGTTTAATACAGTCCTCGGGTGATTTATTTGAAACAGATGCCTTCTTTCCGTGTGCGTGATCGCTGCTGAAGCACTGAAAAAAGGAAGAAGCATCGACCCTGTGATTTATTACTTCTTTTACATGCATTGTTTTAACGTCCTGCTCTTGTAGATAGTTTTAAAGAGAGACTACTTCCGGTCAAACTCGAAGTTTCTTGTTGCACTTAAGATTTACTTCACTGCAAATGCTGGCAAAAGATGTGTCAGGGTTAGTTATGGGGCAGAGGATAGAATTAAAGTATTTATTTCAGGCCAGCTGTGAATAACTGTTTTGTGCAGTAAGTTAGACCTTCCTTCACTTGCGTCTTACGGTTTGTCATGTGGTTTGGCAGCCACAGAACTTCTGCAGTTCTTTCTCCCGAGGGTGTTGGGTTTTTGTTTGTGTTTTTAGCTTTTTCTTCGTTTTTGCCTCAGTGCTTGCTTTCTTGCTTTACTCCCCACGTGGCAGACTCCAAATTCTGGACATTTTAGCCTTGGCAGGGAGAGTGCATGCTAAGAAACAGAGTACATTTTATATAAGAAACTACAGATCAGTGGTTGGTGGTTATTTAATTTTTATTTGACCATTACTGTGGCGTCCACAGACAGTCTTTACTGAAAGTTTCTTTGCTGCTTATGAGCAAGTCAGATTTTAAATAACAAGAAAGAGGTGCTGTTTTTTCCTAATGTGAATTTGGCGTAATTGCTGTGTTTAGGGATGTGCGACTTGGGAGAAACGGGGTAGAAGAAATAAAGCATCACCCTTTTTTCAAGAGTGATCAGTGGAACTGGGACAACATTCGAGAGAGTAAGTAAACTAGTGTAAAGGTTCTTTTGTTTTAATTCAGTGTTTGCAGTAGTAGAAATTAAAAGAAAATGAGGCTGTATAAAGCCAGTAACTTTTTTATTGAGAATCTTGCTCAAACCTCCATATTTATAAAAGCTCTTATCAGGGAGGGTGTTTTCTACTGGAATTATCCTCATCTTTATCACGCTTTTAACATCCAGATCTGCTCTTCAAAACAGAAATCTGTATGTTTTAAAATTCTGACTAAAAAGAATGCATGTTAGGTTCTGTTTGTGGATTTTGTGGTTTTGTCTTGGATTTTTTTGTTGTTGTTTTTAACCTTCTGTAGTTAAGACAGAAGTTTAACAGTGGTCTTGCCAGTTTTACTGCTTTTCATTTAAGGCATAGTGAACTTGATAGCTTTGGGAAAATAAACAAAGTATGTCAGTTCAGATCACAAGTTTGATTGTAACTTCTGAAGTCATCGATTTACTGAAGTTTCTTTGAATGATGATTGTATTTAGCATTCTGTTCTCAAATGTGATTACCTTAGCAAATACATTTTGTGCATTAGCTATTCTGTGCATTAGGCAACTAATTTAAAAATAGATTTCTGTAGAAAAATTGTTCACAGTACTATTTACAGATCTGCTGCATAGTTAATACATACTTAACTGGCATGGCCCAGTTATAGGCTTTTTAACATTGTAGGGATACAAGTATATAGCAAGTGGCTGAATCTTGGAGTGAAATTGATGTTTTCTCCCATTTTTATAGCTGCTGCTCCTGTTGTGCCTGAGCTTAGCAGTGACATAGACAGCAGTAATTTTGATGACATTGAGGACGACAAGGGAGACGTGGAAACCTTTCCAATCCCCAAAGCCTTCGTTGGAAACCAGCTGCCTTTTATAGGATTTACCTACTATAGAGACAATTTGTATGTGATACTTTGATACGCATTTTTAGAAATGCACCTGCAGGTTTTTATTATATCCTATCCTTTTTTTCACTTTAGGTAACATCATTTCTTCATTGCTTTGTATTAATTTATGTCCAGTTGTGAAGATACAAAATACAGAATTTAAGTAGACTATATAATTTGCTACTATTTTGGTTATTTTGATAATGTGATTAAACACTGGATTTTTATATGCAGACAATAATATAGTCTCTTAAAAATCCTTTAGGGTTAAAATACTGATAGATTTGTAATTTAGTTCTAAAATGGCTTTTTATTAGCAACTTTAGAAAAAAGTTTACACAACACAATAGCTTGCTAGGGCTCAACTTGAATAGTTAAGAAATAATTGTACTAATTAAAAAATTATAAGCTGCTGTGGATTTGAAAACATTGTACTCCATTTAAGAAAAGACTCAAATCAGACAGATGCACTCACGCTGAAATAAAACAAGTTTCATTCTGAGAATAGTGTAGGAAAAATTAGGACTTGACAGAATTGATTAAAGTGAATTGATTGGCAAGGTTGCCAGAGTTGGTGAAAACTTGAATAAGAGCTGGAGGGATTTGGTTTTGTTTTTGACAGGTTGCTAAGTGACTCCTCTCAGTCTTGCAGAGAAAATGAATCCGTGCAATCTAGTAAAAATGAGGTTAGTGCCTTTTTTTCAAAAGTATTAATGGTATGATTAACTAATTTTAAGTCTGTTAAGAAAAGAATAAATCTATAATCAGTTTCCAAGAAATTTTCGGGGGGGCTTTCTGTTGTCTAATGGTCCTCAATAAAAATGGTGTTTTCTATTTACAGGACAGCAAGGAGGTAAGTATACTATTTGAATTATGGAAGGAATCAAAAAGTTCCTACATACATAATTTGTGTGAATGTGAAATATCTTAAATGTTTATTCACCACAATGTTAACAGTAAACAGTTGTGTTTTGAAACAGCTGTACTCCAGCATTAAGGTGCTACAGTATAAATATGGATGAATACAGGTTTTTCTCAAATTCTTTTGGCATCTAGGATCTGTTTGGAAAACAAATGTGTAAGGCTCTGTTTGCCACAAACAGTATCCTTGGGAAGGTTGTGAATTTTGGCTCCACGCTTGGCTGAGTGATTCATGGCTGATTTACTCAGAATTTCGAAAAATAAATTGTCACCTACAGTGATAGAGGAATGTTTAAATCCTGCTCTCAGTTGAAGTGAGTGTATGGAGCATGTTTATCCAGCTTTTGAAGGTCGACAGTTGAACTTTAATATGCAGGTGACAGGAGAATGCTGTGGAATTTACTTACTTCATTATGTTACTTAAACATCTGTATTATTGAAGTGTAGGTAGCATATTGTTCACATTTCTTAAAGCTTCTAACTCCTTTTCAAAGGGTAAAGAATATGTAAAGGAAATGCATTATGTATTGACCAGCATAAATGTAAATGCAAATATTTATTAGACTGCACTTCCTTCCTGTCATTGCTGAGGAGATGAATAGTTCTAGATATTGCTGAACAGATGAATAGTGTTAGAGTTTCCCATTTAAAAAGAAATGCTACTGCCATTTAAAATACATAGTGTCACATTTGTGATGTCTGCTTTATGTTTTGGTAATAAATATAGTTGGTGAAATTTTGCATTTCATTTCTGGTAACTTTTTTCATTCGTATTATCTCAAGCAATGAATCTACAGTTTTGATGTCCCTTTCAGTGTCCCTGTTCTGGGAATCTTCTAATTGTAGCAATTATAAAGTGTTTTGGAAAACCACATTTCTACATGTTGTGTATGGGGGTTAGAGGAGGAGGGGAAAGAGAGGAAAAGAAATGCAATTGAAAGCCTTGAAGACATGATTCCAAAACTTATTATTTATAATTAATTTCATGAATTTTTTTGTGCTTGACTCACAATTTCTTTTTAATATTTTAGTAAGCCAGACAAAGCATTCCCAAACTTGAAAACCATTTGCTAGCTTCTCTATGTGTTAGACTAAGAAATTATTCTTCTCTGTGTGAGGTCAGTGAGCCTGCCTACTAATATTCTCTGAATTTTGTCCAATTTGCTCATGAGTCCCCCTTCTTGGTTTTTAATTTTAGTCAGAAAAGACTATCCCAAAAATTCTGCTGCAGTGGAAAGTCTCTGTCTGCAGAGAAGGAGAACAGTGAAGGACCAGTAACAACATTTTTGCCCATCGAAATGTTATGACTCACAGTCTTGGCACGCAGTTCTGCGATGGCTAGATACAGTGGAGCATGCAGCAAATTTCGTTGCTATGGTTCTGTCTGTGAAATCGTGAGGATGCCTTGTAACCACGTAACTATCTAGTGACCGTTTAAAAATAATATAGTGGAAGATTGAATTAATTTTCCTCGCTTTCCCTTTTTTTATTGTTGTTTAATAGAATTCCGCTTGTTTTATGTGATACTATTTTGATGTGAGCCATGCTTTTTTGACATTTTACACAGTTTCAGAAAAAACTAAGCAAGCTAGAAGAACAGCTCAGTAACGAACTACAAGCCAAAGATGAACTAGAACAGAAGTACAGGTGAGACTGTTCTGACATGTTTGGTATGTTTATAAATAAGTTACACCTTTTTGGTTTTGAATACTTTAAAGCACTTTAATCCACTTTAGGGATTTTCGACCCCGCTAGCAGACCTCGCAGTAAATTGCTGGCTTAATTCTCGCTGCTCCTGTGACCTCTGTGTTATTTTGGTAGCCCCTCCCACCCCTCTCAAACTTCCGTAAGAATCTCTCTATTGTTTGAGTGATTTGAAGCTTCATGTGATTGCTGAAAATAGAGTACCTTATATAATGGGACCCATCTAAACTTTCTAATTTCTGTATAATCAGCAGGGTTTAAAAATATTTTTCAAATTTCTTCAGGTCTACCAATACTCGTTTAGAGAAGATAGTGAAAGAGCTGGATGAAGAGGTAAGTCCATAGTGATTTTTTTTAATTGGAATTAGAGCTAACATTTGTGTGGAAATTCATGTGTTTCCTTAGGGAACAGCGAATTACTTTGGAGTAGCTGTGTATTTATAGCAAGTAATACCATTTCTTGATATTCACAAGCATGAAGTTGTTGTCACCACTAAAATAATTTCATTATGATTTCTGTACTGTAACTACACATTTATTCCCAGAATCTGTTCTTTATTGTGTTTTTAATTCGGAAGACAATGTGATATAAACATCTCCTATACAATTCGAAAAATTGAAGATGTGAGAGTGATGTTGCCAGAGGTGGAAGACCATTCTTTCCGTTGTTCAGACGGTGTCAGTAGAAGGACCCCATTTCTTGCTCAGCTTTACACCATAGTGCTACTAGAAATTTGTCATGTCTTCAGAGGATGTGTGCAACTTAATGTATTGCTTATCCAGGTGCCTCTCAAGACCTTACATTCATTACATGGATGTTCCTGTGCTTCTGGAGTGGCTGCGAGGCAGGTCTGCCAGATTGGTCAGATACAGATGACCGAATGGTCTTTTAAGTTGTAAAAGCTCCTGGCTATGGTCATCCTGGGCTGGATTTGACCACGTGTTCTCATACACTGTGTTTGCACAGGCAAATAGACTGTGTCTTTCTCTGTTGTAAACTGAAATGTGTGCGGGAGCTGTCTTTTTATCATATCTACCACCATTCTGTAAGTAATTAGCGGTGCTTTTGGTTTTTAAATCTATCCAGATAACTTCAAGGAAAAATGTGGAGTCTGCAGTCAGACAGTTAGAAAGAGAGAAGGCTCTTCTTCAGCATAAGAATACAGAATACCAGAGAAAAGCAGAACACGAAGCAGATAAGAAGCGCAATTTGGAAAATGAGGGTATGTTGAACCATGGCTGAAGGGTCTTGTGTTGATGTGGGTTTTTAAAAGATAAAATAAACGAATTGTAGTTCAATTTGTAGCTTTTTCATGACAGTGATTAACAATGTTGAATTGTTTTTATTGTAGTTAACAGTTTGAAAGACCAGCTTGAAGATTTAAAAAAGAGGAATCAGAACTCTCAAATATCCAATGAGAAAATCAATCAACTACAAAGACAGGCAAGCTAAGTTTCTATGTGTATATTTTAAAATAATAGCTGTTTTGTTAGTAGTGGAGGGAATTGTAATGGAGTTTTAAAAGCTGTTCTTTCTTGTCGTGTTTTGGTGTTAAAACATAATCTTAAAATACACTCATTATTTCTTTAATCCATAAAATCTAGTATTCTGGAGTAGAAATGGCAGTTTTCATTTTGTAATTGTTTCTGAAGTGTGTTTTTTATCATCTGTAGTTGGATGAAGCCAACTCTTTGCTGCGATCAGAGTCTGATACTGCAGCCAGGTTAAGGAAGAACCAGACAGAAAGCACGAAGCAAATCCAGCAGCTGGAGGCCAATAATCGAGAATTACAAGATAAGAACTGCCTGCTAGAGAATGCTAAACTCAAACTGGAGAAGGACTTTCTCAATCTGCAGTCAGCTCTAGAATCAGAAAGGAGGGATAGAAGTCATGGATCAGAGATTATCAGTGATTTACAAGGTATTCCTACAAGTGGGCTGCAGTTAAGCTTGCTTCTCATTTCAGAAATAAAAATAGGTGTTGATGATGTTATTTGAGCTTCACATTGTGACTAGATGAGCATGCTGTCCTGTACTGTGTTCTGTGTGGGCACACATTTCTGTGTTCTTTAAGTATGGGCACACATTTAAGAGAACGCATTTGTTAACATTTACAGTATGTTATTGATAACTTCTAGAATCACCCTGAAGAAATGTTCTTAGTAATAAGTAGAAGCTGTTACATATGAAAGTTTTTATCTCTAAGTAGGTACAGTACATTCTTTCTCCACACGCTGCCCAGCCTCTTTGACGGTTTGGTCATTTTTAGGTCGAATATCTAGCCTGGAAGAAGAAGTGAAAAGTGGCAAGAGTGCATTAGCCAAACTGGAAATGGAGAAGAGACAATTGCAGGAAAAACTTACAGATTTAGAAAAGGTAACAGCACTTCTGAGTGTGCACTGGTGTTACATTCTTACGGAGTTTTTAAATTTGCACTTTTACTGCTTGAGACAGACCGATTTTTTTTAATTATTTTTTTTATTTTTTTTACAAAATCTGTGCAAAACATAAACTTTGTTTTCAGTGTTTATTCTTTTTTTTGTTTTGGTTTTTTTGTTCTTGTTTGCAATATGACAAGTGGGGGGAAAAAAAGACAGGATTTCCCTTAAGACCATACTACATTATTACTGAAATACATGAACTCCAGTGTGTAGCGTGTCAGTGCAGAAGTAACATTTAGTTTCATCTGTCGGTCTTTTTTTAAAAATTCTCAATATTGCCAAAAAATAATAAATGTTCTGCCGATACTTTCTTGACAAATGTGTCACGGAAACAAAAGTGCTGAAAAAATTCTTCAGTAAACTTAGTCTTTGAGCCACTCTTCCTACAGAATGTTGGTTGTTAAGGCAGTGTTTCTATAATTGTTGGCAACTGGGGGTGTCATTGTGCGTTTTTGGAGCGCTTTGCCATCCAGAGAAAGACATTTGTAGAAATGAGCTCTCAGCTCTTCAGAGTCTGTGTTTTCTCTTCTGCTCTTAGCATAGTTCTAAGCAGTATGTTGCCATTTTTGTCCCAAATTTTGTCTTCAACCTGGATTTCTTCTTGAACAGGAAAAGAGCAACATGGAAATAGATATGACGTATAAATTCAAAGTTATGCAGCAGAACCTTGAGCAAGAAGAAGCTGAACATAAAGCCACAAAGGCACGGTTAGCAGATAAAAATAAGATTTATGAGTCCATAGAGGAAGCAAAATCTGAAGCCATGAAAGGTATGATTTGACACCACAGTTGGACTTAGGCAGAAATTACGCAAAGTACACAATACAGTCTTTTAATGCTGGTGGAAGCCTAAGGCTTCGTTCCTCAATTCCACTGTTCTTTTAAAATACGGTTTGTGTTGAAAAAATCAGTTATAGTCCCTTTGTCCTTGCTTTGCTAGGTTAAAGACACACTGTTCTAGTTTTGGAGTAAAACAGGTTCTCCATTGCACGTACTACTAACTTATTTTCTGTGCTAGTGTATTCTGAATTAATTTTTCTTACATTACTAAAATGGCTTGAAACATTTTTGTTGAGACCTTACGTGTTCCTACTCAGTATACGCATACCTTTTCCTGTCTTCCTAAAGAAGATACATCAACAACATAACAGTTTAAATATGTCGACCAGATAGGAGTTAGAAACAGCAAAGCCTTTGCTAGGCTTCCATAGTCACTGTGCATATACTGGTGCACCTCATGACCATTGAAATATTTTAGGGATAGTTACCAAATGATTCTAGAAGATAGGTCTTCGTTTTGATTTAAATGGCTTATGTTGATTGCAAAAAAACATTGCTTTATTTAAAAAGCTACCTACAGATCCTGCCCTTCCAGTTGCAGAGCACTCACAAAAATGTTGAGCATGCAGATGTTAGGAAGAGGCACAAATGATTCAGTAATAGTGGCTGAATCACGTGGCATATCAGGTTCCAGAATAGCTTCAACTCTTGATATGATTTCAAGTTATCACAGTCAAAGCAACACTTCTGGAGTTTTAGATGGATTATTTTGAAAAATACCCCCCTTTTATCTGCCTCAGGTGTGTTGCAGACTGGAACTTACCTTGAAACTTAAAAGTGGGACATGGCTATCAGTCAGGAATGTTGCACAAGCATCCTCTGGGTGTGGGTTTGCTGTGAAGATTCTAACAACACTTTCCAGCAATCCTTCTGTTCAGTCTTAAAAGGATAAATGTGTTGCTTATAGTTAACATGGGATAGACATCCTCTCCTCCCATCACCCTCAAAAATCCCCTGTTTACACTGCCTGATGCCTTAAATCTCTTATTTCACAGAAATGGAGAAGAAACTTTTGGAAGAGAGAGCTTTAAAGCAAAAAGTAGAGAATCGGTTGTTAGAAGCGGAAAAGCAGCGCTCAATGTTGGACTGTGATCTCAAACAATCACAACAGAAAATCAACGAGCTCCTTAGGCAAAAGGATATACTAAATGAAGATGTAAGGAACAGTGACAAAAGAAACCTTATTTTCAATGTAGTGATATATTTTCCCTGTTACATCTATTTTTCAGGAATGTTTGTGAATGAAAATGACAGCAACTTTTCCCTTCTCTGTATTTGTATCTTTTAAAAGCCTACTTTATGGAGTGTGGTTTCATTCTTCTGAAATACATCAGCATTATTGATCTTAAAGTTTTTCTTCTTTTTGTAAAATGTAAAATGCTGTGAGATTGACATGGAAAAACTAGCTTATTTGTTGTGTGCTAATGCCTTCACTCAGGCAACAGCTCTCACAGCAAAAGATGTGAGCATACTGTACAAAAACATAGAGGAAGTCAATAAGAGACACTGTTTAAATGTTGCTTTCCTGGGTAGGTCTGTAAAATTCACAGGTTTCTCTTTCTTTTTCAGGTAAAAAACCTGACGTTAAAAATAGAGCAAGAAACACAAAAGCGCTGTCTCACTCAAAATGACCTCAAGATGCAAACGCAACAGGTCAACACCTTGAAAATGTCAGAGAAGCAGTTAAAACAGGAGAATAACCATCTTCAGGAAATCAAATTAAGTCTGGAAAAACAGAATAATGAACTCCGGAAGTACGCAGAGTTGCTTTATGTTTATCAGTGGTGTTACTGATTTGTAATTGGTTCTGGGCAAAAGCTGAGAGCGAAAGTGATTTTTTTAAAAATTTGCTGCACAGAATATGCTGTTCTACAGTGCAAAACTTAATTGTGGCTTAAAGTATTTTACAGTGACTAGTTGAGATTTGCCCTAGGGATCCAGCATGTATAGATTTGTAGTAAGAGATGTTCGTTCTCCTGAAAATAAAACCCCCAGCTTAAACACAAGAGTGTGAGGACTTAACACAAAATCTGGGCACTTGGGGTTGGTTTTTTAAATGACACAGGACTTAGTGAAGAAGAAAGTTGCTGGTGTTACTAGATCAGGAGAGCTTATTAGAGTTGGAAATGAATACCAGTACAGGGCGGTGAAGTACAGCCATTGGAAATACACCCTGCTAAAGATGTTTAAACACGTCTGTGGGACCTTCAGATAGGAGTTGTGTTAAATCCCAGGAGTTCTTCAGGGCCTCACAAGTAATATTTGCACCTGATAGTAAATAAACATTTTTTTACATAAAGAACATTGGTGTGTGTGACCAGACCAGTTCAGCACGTATATCAGATGCATCTCATTCTTAGCTCCTTTATGACTTCTGATGGTTTGTGTCCTTGTGCTTTACCTCTTCTGTCAGCGAGATGCAGTTACTCACGCAGAAGGCAGCTCCACCTGACGGTTGCTGTGATGTGAAACACTGGCAGAAATATTTTCTTTGTTATGGGACTGATTAATTGACTTTCGGAGTTGTTTTAGTAACAGATGAATTCAAGGAATTACGCATGTCAAAGAAGACAGGCATGTTTTTACAGACTGAGCTCTCGCAAACGAGACACCAAACAATCTGTCAGATCAGTGACGTTTTACAGGGAAATAAGATTCTGTCAGTGGCTGTTTGCTTCATCTGTGTCTCTTTCTGGTTAAACTGTGTGACACTGCTGTAGTTAAAGTGTTAACAGCATTAAACTGACTTCTTAGGAATGCAGTCTTCTCAGCTGTACAAATGAAAAAGAGAACTTTGTACCCAGAAGAAGCCTCAGGTTTAGGTGCTGATCACGCTTTGGTCAGGAAATGACTGAAGATGTGCGGTGTGATTGCTGCCTTTTCACTGGTTTGGAAGATCTTCCTATCTTTCATTTTAAAGTATGTTATTCCTTTCTAGGGAACGTCAAGATGCAGATGGACAAATGAAAGAGCTTCAGGACCAACTTGAAGCTGAACAGTACTTCTCGGTGTGTTTTATGCTGCTTTATTTTTGTACTAATGTGTTTGCTATCGTTAGCTTTTATTCTTCCTCCTCAGCCGTCAGGCATTTGACACCTCTAACTTTAAGGCTAGCTTTTTTCTTGGTTCTGTCTTCAGGCTTGTCTGCAGCCTTGTCTTCATCGCTCCCTGATTACTGAGCAGTGTGAAAGCTCACGTTAAGAAATCTCCCAGCTTTGGAAGGCAGTCCCAAACACACTTTAGAGGGAGGGAGGAAGCAAGCAGTTAATTCCTCCTTTTCCACAGTGGAAATAATTTTCTGTGTGTTTCCAGCCTTTTGCATTCAGCATCTGTGCCATGCTGCGTGGCAGAGAGGAGCTGTAGTCTCAGAATCACTTGGTGTGACAAAACGTGTGAATTTAAGGCTTGGAAGGACATTTTTGTATTACAGCCAAACTGTTGGGAGGTTTTGCTTTATTGTGGTAGGGTACAACAGAGTCAATAGGCATTGTGCTTAAAGTGCCCGCTAGCGTAGGCATGCCACTTGGTTTAACAGTGCACAGCCAGGTGCAGTGCAGGTAAGGGCCAAAAGGCTTGCTTCAGAATTTGGGGAAACCTAAGATTTTTGCTACGGTCTTTACATCCGTGAGGAGAGGGACAGTCTGAAGTTTCAGTAGATCAGGAAGTTGTACACATTGAAGGAGAGAAAGTGAGATTTGAGGTGAGTTGACTGCGGTGGATAGGCCGGAGAGGGACAGTCTGACTTGAAAGCCCTGCAGTAAACCCTCTTGCAGTTGTCTGTCAGTTTGCCTTACTCAGGCATCTGAGTGGACAGAGCACTATAATTTTTCATTCATTTCCTCTAGAGCTCTAGATTTGCATCCATTTAACAAAATTGTAAACTTCAAATGCTTTTCTAATCTGTTTTTCCCTTCCTCCTATACTTCTTTTTACTCTTTAACTGTTGTCTTGTTTCCATGATTGTATGGTTAAACTCTAAATTCTACACAATTTGCCTACATCACACAAAGATTTAAAATAGTAAAGAAAAATAAATTAATGATTTTCCTTGCTTCTGATACTTTCAATTTTCTACCAAACAGTGATTTTTCACATTCAGAGTCTCTTTAACAGTATGTTTACAAGCATATAAATAGTCTATCACGTGTCTGTCCATTCATAAATACGCAAGTTAATAAAAAGAACAACAAAGGAAGTAAAAGAACTGAAACATTTGGGAATGAGGGTGATGTTCAGTTAATTTTAGAGAAGGCATTGCACGAGGCCACAATTAGACTCTTATTGAGAGTGTGGTTAAAGAATTGCATACAGGGTCATCTTGTATAATATTTTGTTTGCTTTCAAGCTAGAAAATGCAAGCCACGTCCTTATCTTTCAAATCTTAAATTCTAGACTCTGTATAAGACACAAGTTCGTGAACTGAAAGAAGAATGTGAGGAAAAGACCAAGCTTTGTAAAGAAATGCAGCAAAAGATACAGGAGTTACAGGATGAGAGGTAGGTTTTACTAGTTGTACTACTGATACGTAAAAGGTGAGGATGGCTTTTTGGTGTTGGGTTGGTTTTTTGTTTGCTTTGGGTTTTTTTTTGTTTGTTTGAAGTTGTTAACTTATAACGACAATTTGCAGAGATTCCTTGGCTGCTCAGCTAGAGATTACCTTGACCAAAGCGGATTCAGAACAACTTGCGCGTTCCATTGCTGAAGAGCAGTACTCTGATCTGGAAAAGGAGAAGATTATGAAGGAGCTGGAGATTAAAGAGATGATGGCTAGGCATAAGCAGGAGCTTACTGAGAAAGATGCCACCATAGCCTCTGTGAGTAACACGAATCGTTGTTTTTGTAGAGGCTTACATGAGCTTGAGTTTTATTTGCAGTTTGAGTTATTCCTTGGTATTTACCATACTTTGAGGTGATATTCAACTATACCTGGCACTCTAAATTTTTTTCATTTCATTCATAGAAAATAATGTTTTACCATGTTTCTCCCATGCATCTCTGGTCACTCTTTCTTCTGTGCCCCTACCCCTCTTACATCTAGTCCTCTTAGCCCAACTTCATTCTGCAGCGTTTTATTCTGTCCTGTAATGCTTTCACGTGCGATACGAGTTCTGTTATGTGATGCCATGTGCTTTTTGTTGTGCAGCTGGAGGAAGCAAATCGGACGCTAACCAGCGATGTGGCTAATCTTGCCAATGAGAAAGAAGAACTGAACAATAAACTAAAGGAAGTACAAGAACGTATGTATTCTCTGAAACCAGTTTTGCTCTTTAATAGCACTATTTCCTTTTGTAACGAGCTTTCATAGAATTCTTTTAACTGCCTTGCTACAGAAATCACAAAGCTAAAAGAAGAAGAAGCAAATGTAGGAAATATTAAAGCACAATTTGAGAAACAGTTGTTGAACGAGAGAACACTGAAAACCCAGGTAAGCAAATGTATGTAAATGAATGAAGAGATAATGTACAAGAATCAAGTAATTTTAGTCGAAAACTGTCCATGGTAAAGCATCTATATGTACCGTTAATCCCTTATTCTTTTTTTTTGCCCCTGAAACAAAATATATCGAGGGGGTTTTTTTGTTTGTTTTTACTAAGTAGACTAAGTGTAATGAAATTCATCCTCATGAGTTTCATAGAGGAAACTCCTAATCCAGATGCAGTCCACCAGCAAAAATCATAATTTCAGTGAAATGAATGCATATTTTATTGGCTTCCATCTTGATTTATATTCCTCTGTAAAATTCCATCAGACAGTGTATTTTTTAATTTTAATCCAGATGAAAAAGGAAGAGAACATTTAAATGAGTAGAAGTGTTCACAGCTAATGCTTGCTTAAAGTGAAAATGGCATCGTTGTCTTCTTTTTGATATACTATATTGAATTTAAATGACTCTATAGTACTGGATATGCTGAGGACTTAGGTTGCAGTTATATTCAAAGTGTCTGGTCGTGGATAGGAGAGAAGACTTTATTTCTTCACAATATAACTCTGTGTGTTTATTGGTGTGGTTTTTGTAATTTTTTTTGTTTCCCCTGGGAAGGCTGTGAATAAACTGGCCGAGATCATGAATCGGAAGGGTCCAGTCAAGCGTGGAGCTGACACTGATGTACGGCGGAAGGAGAAGGAAAATAGGAAACTGCATATGGAACTGAAGTCTGAACGAGAAAAGTTAACCCAAATGATGATCAAATATCAGAAGGAAATCAATGAAATGCAGGCAGTAAGTTCCTTTTGCAAATATAAACAGAGGTAGCATATTCTGTAATTCTCATTGAATTGATGCAGGCTTTAAGGCAGCTTATACAGTCTCTGTTCCTGAATTTCCTGTGACCAGAAGACATGTGCAGTATAAAGATTGGCTGCAAAGTCTGTGTAGTTTCACAGTTTTATTTTCTCTAAGTAACTGAGTATTGTGATAATAGGCAATTTTTAAATTTATCCTTACAGCAAATAGCAGAAGAGAGCCAGATACGGATTGAACTCCAGATGACTCTGGACAGCAAAGACAGTGACATTGAACAGCTTCGTTCACAGCTACAGTCATTGCACATTGGTCTAGACAACAGTAGCATTGGCAGTGGACCTGGAGATGCTGAGGCAGATGATGGATTCCCTGGTATGTTAATTTCATTAATATTTCTGCAGTAATTGTTTATTGATCAGTGGTTTACCGTAGAAGCTTGAGTATTAATATAAGGCTCTGATTCTGTGGGTTTTTATCTTCAGGTGTTTCTACCATCTTATCAAGGCTTTGATAGTGCTTACTATCCACATCCACCTACTAACTAAGTCCATCTGTAATCATACTTCATCTTAGATGTATTTAAAGAATTGTCTTTAAAAAAATTCTGTTGTCCTCCATTAAAGCGAAGTATTTTTTTCCTCTTTTTGTTGTGGTGGTTACTTTGCAATTACTGTGTTATGTGATGTAATGTAAAACTAATACTCTCTTCTTGGAAGTTCTGTTTTGACTTCTTTTCTACCTTTTTCCTCCTTTATGCTTAGTCCATATCACTCAGTCCCACACTATGGAATCCATGTCTTTCACCTACCAGCACTCCTCTACCTCTGTCAGTATCGCCACTAAGCCTTCCAGTTCTCGCATGCTTCTTGATTCTGATTCTGACTCAGAGGAAGAACCTTTGTCTTGTTCCCACAGCCCTACAGAAGTTGATAGCACAGGTGACATCCCTGAGAACTGTTTGGTTTTGTTCTTACTGTGTCCTTTCCTTTCTCTCAGAACTAACACTATTAACACATTATTTAAAAACCATAAATAATCTGGCAGTAAACACAGTGCAGCGGCAGTAAACACTGCAGTCAGACATGAAAACAATTTGCATGAAGAAATAGCTGACCTGTTTTCTCTGAAAGTCTGCAGATGCTTGCTGCCATGTGTAAATCCACCATTTTTATTAAAGCATTGGAGAAATGATCCTTAGAGCCTTGCTTCCAGGGCAGCCTCTGCCCAGTATCTGCAGCTGTCTGTATGACCCTGAGATACTGGGTACCAAAAAGTCAGATCTTTTCCTTTCTGTCCAGCGTGGGGACATGTGACTCACCTCCATCTGAATGTAGTTACTTGCACCTACATGCAAGTTCCGTCTTCTGAGCGTTACATTGTTTTGCCTTAATTTGAATCTTATGTTTGGTTCTCCTATGGTAAGGTGAGCACATTCTACTCCGTTTTCCTGCTACGTAAAGCACAGAATGAAATTATAGCTCTGATAAAACATGGGTTTGTGCTCCTAATTCATTTTATATGACGACACATACGCTGTGTTGAACAAAACTGTTTAATGTTAATGTCGGAGGTGGGGTTTTTTAATTGCATTCAAATTTCTGTTTGTCACTTGAGGTTTCTTAAAAGTTTTGGAATGCATTTCCATTGAAGCCAAAACTTGGTTTTGAATATTGACAGTACTTCATCAAACTTGAGTAAAGAATCACGCGTTTCCTCTCTTTTCCTCATTCTCTGTTTTTTGCTGAGGCAAATGAATCATTAAGCATATAAATTCTTCCTTGGTAGCTGCTGTTGTGGTATCTGCATGGTTGTGTTTTGTTCTAAAGTAAGAATCATACCTAAGCTAGGACTTTTTGCTGACGTGATTACAACAGATTTGAGGTATGATGGCTCTGTTTTGGGGTTCTTTTCCCCTTCCTAGTGCTTATAAGCATGTACTATGAAAATTCTGGAGTATTTTGCCCTTTCTCTGATATGCTAGTGTAGAATGAACACCAGAAATGAAGAGGTGTAACCAGAAACTCTTCATTTTGTCCAATTTCATGCGTATCTTTTTCGTATTAAAGATTACGGAGAAAAATAGGAAATACATGAATGCACTGGGGTTTGTTTCACACCACTAATAAACTACACATTTTCTGGATGTGGGGAAGCATCTTTTTGCATCAGTGTTGTGCATGCTGCCCTTTGTATCAGGTGTAGTTGAGAGGAGCATTTTAAAGTGGCTGGTATAAGGCAAAATGTGTGTTACAGAACGACGTGATGTACTAATTACTATCTGTTACGATATGTTAAACATGGAGAAGAGTTGGCAAATGCCCTTTGAGGAGAAAGAAAATTCCTTTTGCATTTTTGAGGCATGAACAAAACAACTGTTCTTGTGGTTTTGTCTTTGTTAATACTGGAGGCATCAGAATTTTGGACTTGGAGGTTCCTTGTGAACAGCAGAAGGTAGCTGCTAGGGAAACTCCTCAGAAGAATAGTATGCAACTGAGTAGTTCCTTTTAATAAAACATAGGGGAAAGAAATTCCTGTGGTAAGTGTAACTACAGCAGTAGGGTCAAAGGCCATGAGATACTGGGTACTACCAAGCACTAGGAAAGTGTGATCCAGGTGAACCTGTCATTGCTGCTGAGGGGTGTGTGTGTCACACTACAGCTGAGCTGTTAGGACTGTTGACAAATCCAGTCTGACCAACGTGCCAGTGTAATGTAAAATTCTGCAAGCGTGTGGAAGGGCAGCTGAACTTCGGCAAGGCCTAAGGATTAGCCAAAAATTACTTATTTTGAAACAGAAAGCCTAAGGAGATTTAGGCAAAATTAGGAAAAAGAAAAATTTGCAGAGGAAAAGAAAAAAAATAGAAACCAGAATACTAAACTTGTGGAGTTTTACCTGGGGTATAGAAGACATAGGTTCATTGGTAATGGTAGTTTGCCTTGTTTTGTCTTGAACTGGACATTGTGGGCTGTACTAATACCTTCAGATGCTGTTTTGAGAGGTAAAGGTTGACAGACATAAGCATTGAAAAAAGGTTACTAAAGTGAATGTGTGTGCTATAATTGCAAGTTTGCTCTTCCCCTTCTTCCTCGTGCCTACTAGTGTTTTCTGGCTGCATTGTGAGTGATTGGCTGTATTAGGGAATACATGATTTAACTTATTCCTGAAAATTTACTGTTAAATACTTTCCAAGACCTTATGGTTTTAAATAGTTTGTGTTGTCATGTTTGCTCTCTTGCTTTATTACTGATCTTTTGATAACTATTTTTAAATGCACAGTAGTCTCAAGAATAATGTTTTGTGAGTATTTATGTTATAATATGGAACTGTTTTCAGAATCCAGATTGGAGGGCTGGCTGTCACTGCCTGTTAGAAATAACACCAAGAAATTTGGATGGGTTAAAAAGGTAAGGAAAACGAACCTCCCATCTCCTTTCATGCGCCATCTGGATTTTACACTTAGTGAAGGTTTTCAGCACTTTAGTATGTTCTCTCATTACTTAAATGTATAACATAATGTTAGCTGCTACAGCTGTGCCTGCGTGGCAGGTTAAGACACTTTATCCAGACAGAGGTGAGAACAGCCATCCATGATCTTCAAACATTTGTATATTCTGTCGTGAGCATTCTCAGCAGTATTACGTGGCTGGAATCCAGCAGTCTGGAAGCCAGTGCCCTCGACAAATCCTTTATTTAGGAGGTAAAACTAACTACTGATCTGCCTTCTGCAGCCTTCGCTTGTTTACTGCTTTTCAGTTATCACTTCGATGGGTTTTTCCCCCAAAGAGTAGCATACACATTTTCATACAAGTTCACTTTCTGCTCAAACTGTTCACTCTGGGCAACATTCTGGAAATAGGAGGTCTTCTAGGTAACTAACTTCTTTATGAAAATTGGGGAGCGTAACAGTGATCTCTGAGTATGATCCGTGTTAGTTGTGTACTGCACACGTGGAATAGGAATCATAAGATTACTCTCGCTGGCTTCACTCTCGCTGAGTGAAAATTAAATCAGTAAAATAGAAATGAAAAGCTTTTATCTTCCTTTCTTCTAGACTTTCATCTCTTCATAGATACTTAAATCTGTTTAAATATCAATCTGATAACATAGAGTGATTTATCAGGTAATCAGAATTTAGTTTGTTGTGCAAAGAATTTATTGGCAAATCACGTACTTGGCATACATTACCACTGTTGTCCATTTACCATTTAATAAAACTCTAGAAAAATATTGCTGTGACATCTTTGACATCTGCGATGAGCTGCTTTAAGACGTGTGTTTTGTCGTCTTCTGTCCCCTAACAGTACGTAATTGTAAGCAGCAAGAAGATCCTATTCTATGACAGCGAACAAGATAAAGAACAATCTAATCCCTACATGGTATTAGATATAGAGTAAGTATTGTCATGTGACATTCCTTCTCTGATTTTCAGAATGTGGCTATTGAGAGGTTGGGGTGTGGGGAGAGGATTGTGTTAGAAAGCTACTGGTGGTCATCAGAATCACATGATGTTTCTTTTCCAGTGCAAATGTGAAATTGTTGGGTTTTGGGGGCGGTGTGTGGGTGTGTTTGGTTTAGGTGTTTTTTTTCTTTTTTTTTTTTTTTTCCCAAATATAACAGGATACTTGTGCCTGTTTATATAGGGTTTTTGGAAATTCATGTGCAGGATTGAAGGATAGGACTTTAATCCAGTGATTAGAAATTTGTACTGACAAATCTTTACTGGCTCTAAGTTACTGTGACATGTTGTGCCCTAACTTCATCTGTCCATTTAAATTTATCACTTTAGTAACGCTAATTTTCATCTTTATTAAACTAATTTCCCATAGCAAACTCTTCCATGTCCGACCAGTCACTCAGACTGATGTGTACAGAGCTGATGCCAAGGAAATTCCGAGGATATTCCAGGTATCCAGTAATAATTTGCTTCTAGTGGAGCAAACATAGTGTTTCACACATTGTCAAAAGTATTTTCATAACTTTGTCTAATGAAATATTTACTAGAAAATTACTGGAAAAAATAAATTCCAGTGTAATTCTTTAATCTTTCTGCTTGGATAATTATTCTGGATTTACATTTGTCCTCCGGGAGTACTCAGATTATTTTGCTTTGATTCTAGATTCTATATGCTAATGAAGGAGAGAGCAAAAAGGAACAGGAATTTCCTGTGGAGCCCATGGGAGAGAAGTCAAATTACATTTGTCACAAAGGACATGAGTTTATACCTACTCTTTATCACTTTCCGACCAACTGTGAAGCTTGTATGAAGCCTCTGTGGCATATGTTTAAACCTCCTCCTGCTCTGGAATGTCGCCGTTGCCATATCAAATGTCACAAAGATCACATGGATAAAAAAGAAGAGATTATAGCACCTTGCAAAGGTAAAGAGCAAGTATTTGAATATGCGTGCAGGCGCTGGCGTCGCAAGGCATCCTGGGAGATCGGAGGGCTCCAGGGATGGTCTGGCACCAACTTTTACCAGCCTGGAGCCGTCGGAACCTCTCTAGGGGTGGCTACGCAAGGATCAGCTGGCTGCTGTGGGTTAGTGGTGCGTGGCTGAGACACTAACATGCCTGTGGTGCCGTCAGCCTCAGGCAGCGGCGCGTGATAGCTGTACGGCTGCTCACACGGTGTTGTGTGACGCCGCTGTGCGGAACGGCGGCGTTGGTGCGTGTTACGAAATAGGGGACAGCTGGTCGAGTTCCCTCCATGGGACTCGTGTGACAGAATTCCTGGGGCTCAGGCACACCTCTCTGTGTTACCATCCCTTGTTTTTTTCCTGTGTGATTGTGTGTATCTTCCATAGTACTAAGTTGGAGGAGGTGCTGTCAGCAGCTGGGAAACCTCAAGTTTGGCAAAATTCTGGTTCACTTTGCTTTTGATTTCTTTGCTGACTTCATGTTGACTGTGAGAGTATGGTAACCTGACAACTGATTTTTGACGTGGGGGCGTGTTCAGAATAATAACAATATCCATTTTTATATTCAAAATTCTTATTACAGTGTATTATGATATTTCAACGGCAAAGAATCTACTACTGTTAGCTAATTCTACGGAAGAGCAGCAAAAATGGGTGAGCCGACTGGTGAAAAAAATACCCAAGAAGCCTCCGGCACCAGATCCCTTTGCTCGATCTTCTCCCAGAACTTCCATGAAGGTACAGCCAAACCAGTCCATCAGACGACCAAGTCGACAGCTTCCGCCAAACAAACCAAGGTGACACAAGAGCTGCCATTTAATTTATTGTGTTAAATGTTTTACTACAGTTAGTGCTGTGCGTGCTGCTAATGGATCACAGATGATGTGGGCTACTGCCGTGAGATCCAGCAGGTCACCTTCTATAAACCTCCGTTATTGGAAGTTAGTCCTTTGTTCCCGTGTTTAAAGGGCATTGTGTTACCGCTTTGTCGATGCCATCGCGCTGTTGCTCTTAGGTGTAACATTCTCTGTAGCCTAATAGTTCCCGTGCACTGGCAGCAGTAGGGAAAATGGGGTTTAACTAGGCAACGCATTGGTGAGAAGGTTTAAAAATACTAAAAAAGTTTTAACAAGTTTCAAGATGGTCTCTGCTGTACCTGGTGGGAAGTTGAGCGGTGAAGTCAGGTGACTGTGGCTCTGATGAACCCTGCAGAGAAGTACAGGCCTTCAGGAGGCAGTCTAGAAGGCTTTACACGTAGCGAACGACACGTCCTTTGTTTCCTGTTGCTTGGTTTGGAGGCATGTGTTGGAATTCCTGCCCCCCTCTGAGGTTACATGCCAGGTTGCGGATCCGCGCATCAGGGTTTGTTTCCTCTGACCAGGTGTGTGTATCCACCTCTGACTCCATTTACAGTTGATAATTAGGAGGAGTTGTTTTCAGCATTTGCGTCCTCTGGGTGGAGGAAAGGAGTGTACAGCACGCTCCTGGACGTGAGCAGTGACGAGCTGGTGCAGATGAATGTCACTGGCACCTCTGCCCTGGTGGGCTGCACAGCCTGGAGCTGGCTGCTGCAGTGGTGGGCACCCGCCTGAGCATCAGCACGCCTTTTGTGAGGGAGCAGGAGCATGGGGGTGAGGAGGGGTCACCACCCCTCAAGTCAAGTTCTTGACCCCGGTCAAGGAGCTGGAGCACTTGTCAGAAGGTGGGAGAACTGGTTTCAATCCCTTATTCAGTGTGGAAGGACTCATGATCATGTCTCGTGATTCCCAAAAGAGCAGTCTTGCCGAGTTTCTAATCTGGGACAAAAATGTCCATACAAGAACCAGTAAACGACTAGTGGATCAGTTTTAGGGAGCAAAATGCTGGGCTGTGGGAGTGATAACGTTCCGCAGGCAGTGTTTACGTGATTGCACCGTATGGAATTTCTGTTTCCTTGCAGTTTGCTTTCTGCATCACCTGGAGGACTTGGTTGTCCCAGTCCCCAGTTGCTGACAGCCTGTGAGAAGCGTGGTCTGATGGGTTTCGTTCGTGGCAGCAGCCAGGGCTTCGCGCTTTAACCCCGCAGAGAACTCGGTGCTGGCTGGGCGTGTTCTCTCCCTGGTTCTGTGGCCAGAAAAAACCTGGCTGGCTGGCAACAGGGTTGGGGGAGTGGGCAGAGCAGCGGCAGGGTGTGAGCGTGCTCCTGCTGCGACACTGCTCTTACCACTGAAGGGCCTTACGCAGCAAGGAGCTGGATCTTAAAAGAACATTGGTGACGTGTGGAAATGCATAGTGAAACGACTCAAAAGTAACGTAATTTCGCTTCCCTCCTAACTACCGCGCAGTCTTTGATTTACTGTGGATATTTGAAAGAGATTCACCCTCATAATTTGGATTTTAAATTATTAGACTTTTATTATAACCATTGTCGTGGTTTAACTCTGGC
>NW_010244313.1:0-16174 GCF_000690775.1 Eurypyga helias
CTGGCTGAATCCAGCACAGTGATGCTGGCAGAGATCTCGTCACACGTGCGTGTTTGAGGGTGTTCACTGTGATGGAAAGGGAGAACTCAGCGCCACTAAGAAATGATGTGGTGCAGGAGACCTCTGGAAGGGAGGAAAAAGCCATTAAGTGAGTTGCACGTAATAACCCGTGTGGCTAAATACACACTTCCAGTCATCCATCCGAGAGCAGAAAACGCGTGTGCTTGCAACAAACGTCTCTGCATGAAGTTTAGCTCTGCACATTTTGTTTAATTGAAAACTATGCAGCCTTTGTATGCTATGATCACTCTGCCCTCTGGCCAAATCCTTAACACTAAAATACGTGTTGCAAGCACTGCTCCAACCCTCGTAAGAAAAAATTGCTGTTGGGGATGAATTTCATGAGAGTTTTATCAGCAAAAAACCCTACCATTCAAATTCTGACTTTTTTAAGAACTTGGTTGGACCAATATGGTCTAACACGGAGCCTAAATAACTGGAAGAACTAAAATGAGCAAATCTCACACTAAGGATCTGCCTTCAATTTAAATTAAATTGACTAAGTCATTTTATCCAGCTTTTCAGAACCATCAACAGATTTTAGGTTGTGGAGCGTGCACAGAGCACACTTACACTCCGGCAGTGCCAGCCTTGGTGCCACTAATATCTCCGGAATAGAGGCGGGGTACGCCGTCGCCATCCCCTGACAATGAGATGTATAAAATTTGAGACTTTGCAGGAACGGCACTGTGAAAGGAGCCATACGGTGCTGTGCCCTCTGGTTTTGCAGCTAGCAGTGCTCTTTCGCAGAAAGGCAGCAAAACACAATCTGTACCGTAAACTGTCTCGACACCGACTACAAATGCCGCACTTGGTAGATGTTGCCCCTCTGTAGTGAAAGCCTGACTGGGTTTGCTTCAGCAAATCTATTTTGACTGATTCACGAATAAAATAGAGTCAGACAGTAAACACCAGATTTACACAACACACACTCTCCAGGCGACAAAAGACCAGCGTGACCCTCTGAGGCCGGGCTGCCCATGCTGGCGGGGCTCACAGGCATAAACGAGGACACAGCGTGACCCAATGTGACCAGCACTTTTCTCGCTAATCAAGAGTGAAGACTCATCTACACGTCTCCAGTTCAAAGGAACGCTACGCACCACGAGCTGGTCACGGCGCGGCAGACGCCAGCCCTTCGTGCCTCTTAGGGGAAGGGAAGGCGAAGGCCGGGAGAGCAAAGCCCCCTCCACGGCTTGACCCAGCATCGCGTCTCTCCCACGTCGCTTCCTCGCAGCAGCGATAGCCCTGTGGTGCCGGCCTGGATGCCACCTTCACACCCCACTGATGGATAGGCAAAGTACCTTTAAGAAATGAGGCTTTATCAGAAGGGAAGGGTGAAGTTATGTGGCTGACACCTTCAAAGAAGTAGTTCTGTTCCTGGTGCATGAAGACACATTTTTGTTTCTCGGTTTCTTCCTTTTTCCCCTCTTTGAAAGGAAGCTCCTGGAGGCAGTTTGCTTAGTGTCTGTAATAGTCCTAACGATCTCAGGGGAGAGCATCAAGTCACTGATGGCTGTTCTTCATAAGCAGTTAAACTATACTACTTTTAGACATCCTGAAAATATCACAGTTTCTACTCCTCTCCAGAGTTTCCTTAACAATCAAGGAACTGTAAAATTCTTCTAGAAAAGTAATCGTTCGACTTACAAGTGCCTGCCCCTAAAACTCCAACTGAGATCAGAAACTCAAACTGTGATCTGATGATTCAGATTTGTTATTTCTGCCCCATAAAATACCACTTGGTGTTACAAAGACACTGCAATAAGAAATTAGGCCCTTGCTTTTTTTGGTGAGATATAAGGTAGAAGAGAATTCAACTCATGCACATGTTACTACGTCATGTTTACAAGGTCTAGAAGTATGAGGAACTCCTCACTGGGAAAGAGAATATTTGAGGAAAAGGTAGAGAGATTTCAGTCACTAGTGCAGTTTTTTCTGCTTGAGTGACTCCTAGGATTTCAAGAAGAATAAACTGACCCTAGGTTTAAATCACAGCAGTTTAAGGGGTATTCAGATTTCTACTGGTTTATGGCCTTCTAGGGACCATGCTCACAATCAGTCTGTCAAAACTCAGGCATGTGTTGTGAGGGTCACTGATTTGATGCACACTCCTTTGCTGGGCAGCACAGGAGATCAGGATCCCATTCTGGAGCAGGACAAAGGCTGTGATGCTGAGTTGTCGCCGGATTTGCCCCATCACCTAATGCCCACGCAGGTCCTCCCACCACAGCCTCATGCCATCACGCCGTCCTGCATGTATCACAGGAGCACCAGCCTTGAGTAACCCAGTGCCAGGGAGCTCTCACGTGGTGGTTAAAAGTGGCTGCAGGGTCGCTGCTGTTGCCCTTCATCCTTAAACCATCCCGTGCAGGAAGCGCAGGCTGATGACAGATGCTGGTACATAAGCCTCATTTCACTTGGGCGTTCACTTATGCTAAGGGAATTGCTCCCATGGGAAAAAAGGCAATCTCCCATTGCAAAACTGGCCACAGAGCTAGCTCAGAAAGCAAACATATTGAGTAAGAAACTAGGTTTTATGATGGATTCTTGGGAGGAGTTGGTTTCAGTTATTTGGCTGATTAAAATCAGATTTTGGAAAAATACTGCAAGTGCCAAATGAGTTCTCTCCAAATTTCAACTCTAAAATGCCAAGTATGTCACCACATAGGACACCTCCCAAAGGAAAACCCAAAACTGGTAGTTCTGCCTTATGCTCTTCTCTCCTTTATCAAGAATGCATATGCCAATGTTTGCCTTAAAATACTACTAAAAGATATTCACCTTCAACTAAAAGCTTTTGAGAGAACTTCAGCCTGAATAGGGAATAATCAAACCTTTCCTGATCCAGAGAAAACGTGCTGACATTTCTCTCCCATAGAGTTCACTCCAGAGGGACCTTCCCCAGCCACACTCCACTGAGAGGATCCAAGAGGATGAGGAGGAGCAGTGGAAGGGCAAGAAACACAGGTTTCTCCTCATTCAGCTCAAAGCTGCTGCTGCCGCAGGGGTGTCCAGAGGGATGTGTCTGGCTGGCTGGGGAGGACTGCTCCAGGACAGCCCAGAGCTGCTGGGGGAATGGGGAGCAGGCAGGAGGAACCCCGTGTGGGTGATGCTCCGGCATCCCTTGCACACACCACCCGTGGACCCTTACTCATCTTATTGTTGATGGCAAGTTTGGACAAGGCAACAGCCTATTTACTTCACGTGCAATAGCAAAATCTCTGAATCTCTTTGCCACTTTCAGATGGTCTGGTTATACGTATATAATGATCTTACACATGTGTGCAAGAAATATATTTATTTAATAGGCTCCAGAGTCATGGATAACAGTACTTATTGACTCACAGTGTTACTTGGAAGAACTGAGGGGGAAAACAAATTAAAGCGTTTGCCCATCTATAAAATTAATGTACTATTTTACCTATTTCACAGCAGCATTAGCAAGCTTAATATCTATAAAGATCAATAGCATCAGTACTACACGTGCTTTTCTCTGCTGTGTTTGGCAAAACATTTTGTGAAGACGACTGTCAAAGTACAGGCAGAACAATTTAAAAAGCAGCATTAAAAAAGGGCAAAAGTTTAAAGAAAATTTTATTTGGAGAAACAATCAAGAAACTAGACAAAACTCCCTCTTAAAAGCTATCAATACTGAGGAATATGGAAAATTCCTGTATCAGCACCTAATGCTTTGATTGGTCTCTGTGAATGTATTGACACGCACACACAAACACAAAGCCCGTGTGGGCCCTGAGCAGGTGCATTCATGCGACCAGCCCCTGTATGCAACGCAGGTTCCGATGTTATGCAAATAGGTAAGACACTTCATTTGTGACCTTGCGTTAATGGGAAATTGGGCACACAAAACATTCACAGACAAGCGCGAGCCTGGCTGTGAGTGTCCAGCGAGGACTGCCCGCATGGTTTTCAGGTGAAGCATAAGCGCTTCTGTTTGAAAGTTAGATTCAAATCCTAATACAAAAGGTAATAAACCAGATTCTGTCTTCTCCCTGTCTGTCAAAAACCTCTTCTAGAAACATCACGCACTTCCAAAAGGGCGAACTGAAAACCCCACCCCTTTTGTTTGGCTGCGGCATGCACAGAATACCTTAACGGATTGAAATACTTCAACTCCCGGTCGATTGTTTTGTATTAGATCTCATTACTATTGACAACTGTCCCTCGAGCCACAAGTCCAGGGAGCCCTTCTGCCAGACGCAGGGTGACAACCTAAAATCAGCAGGACAGGGGAGGTGAAGAACACAGCGCGGAGGGGGGCTGCTGGGCCGAAGGGCAGGCGGACATGCAGGGGATTTTAATAATAGCAAATATTTTGCGTGGACTATACTCCTAACTGCAATTTTACTTATTTTTTGGTGACGCAGAAACTGGGTTTTGGTTTTATCTGGCGAGTTTTCCATTTCGGTCACGACACAGGTCAGCAAGACCACCACACTTCCTCCCTTCGCTCGTTTGCTGCTGCTGCCCACACAAAGGGTCCTAAGTCATCCCTGACTTCAGCATCTCCCACGGTGGCAGGTAAATGGTGCCGAGACAATAAAGGTGAGATGGACGGCTCAGCTTAATCCCAATATTGCTACTCTGGGCGCTAATTCTATCTGCATAGAGTGTCAAAACAATCTGTCGTAATAAGAAGAGGAACAGCCTGAACCAGCCTCACACACAGACAGGCTGAAAATAGCAGGAGCTCGGAAGAAGTTATTTGGCAGACGAAGAACACAAGTGTGATTCTCATCTCTGCAATTCCATTTCGCCATCACGAGCTGAGATACAAGACCAGTGCATGAACACTATTCCAAAGCCATAATTAAAATCAGATTTTGGGAGTAAGCATCATAAGTTGCTTATTATTTCTGGAATCTGTAGGTACTAAAAATGTCCCCAGACTACTCACCAGTACAAGGCTGCCGGAGAAAGCCCCCTCTCCGCTTCCTAATTCTTTCCAGGTCAGCAATAAGATATTAAGGCTTCTGAAACCACTTACAAAGTCAGACAAAAGCATCAGCCTGAAGTTTTTACATTTTTCCAACAGCAGTGAGAGGTTACACAAACTGAAGAGCAAGTCATGTCCCTTTGATAGTTTCTATGGACATAAACGCCTGTGGGGAGGATGTCCATGGAGATCCCCAGCACAAACGCCCCTAAAGCCATGCAGAAACCACCATTCTCCCCAGCTGCTGGTTTACAGTTTCGCTCATCTCCTGGCAGCTTCTCAATTCTTGCGGCCAGGCAACGTAAGAGCTGCCGAAAGCCAGTGGCAGGGTAGGAGCTGAGCCTGTGATTACGACTGTCACAGGGTACTGAGGTCACCTCCCTCAGCCGGAGTACCAGCCAAGGGTTTTTTTTAAAACTCAGCACCCATGAACTGCTGAATCCTCCGTAGTAGCTTTTAGAGATCCACCAAGGAAATGAAGGAGGGCCATCAACCCCAGGAGTTACACCAGGCGATCCCAGCCCACTTGGAAGCGGCACAAGGAGCTGAGGACGGCACGCACTGCACAACAGATGACTATATCGAAGCCTTCCTGCTCCTGTGGCTCAGGTAATGGGGAAGAAAGCCCATCTCCTCCAAGCACACATCTGGACTGCATTTGCATAATTTCCAGCTCTGCTTCCCCAGATGGACAGCTGCCCAAAACCAGCAGTGGGGTCGTCTGCTGGTGCAAGTGCCGTAGCATCAGCTGACTGCGAAAAATGAGCCAGAAGGCTGCAAAAGGCACATTTTGCCCTGAATAGCAACGGTAGCTTCCCTGAAATTATTTCTGATGGGAGGTTAAAAAACCCACTCGTACGGCTTCTAAGCTCAAAGCAAGGCACAGAGCATTCCAAACCAATCAGTAATCGAGGCAGACAACTGAACGATGGCAATCTACCAACAGCAAAATTAAATTTTGACTTTCCACACAAATCCTTTCAGGCTGCGTATTTATATATTTAGTAATAAAAACCATATTCATGACCATTGTCAGCTGTAAAAGTTATGCAGTAATAACAACACTACTAATGGAAACTGAAACTGGAACAACATTGCCTGGATCAGTTGCTTCATCGCTGATGACTTTTCTAATGATTTCATTTTTTTTTTGCAAAGACATTAAACTCCAGAATAGTCCTACAGACAGACTGAGGATGTGCCTGACAGAAAAACCACTCAGATTTGAGATTTTAAATCCATGTGGGGACACAGTGACACATCATGATCCCTAATCAGTGTAGCTTTCAGGCAGCATATCTTTTTTTTTTAAGAACTCAAAGCATGACCGACAAAATATTTTTATATTCAACTACAACTTTCAGCTACAGATTGGATTAATCTCAAGGAGAGATATTACCTTCCAATTAAAAGGAAAAAATAGCTTTAACATTGGCAGAATGGACATATTGCTAGACCCCTTTATTTCTTTCACGCAGACGTGATTTGGCAGCAGTCAGAAGCTTCAGTAAACTCAAGCAAGCCACACCCTGACGTTAGGTATCTTCCACAGGTACTTTGTGAGTGAACATTATGAAAAGCCCAAGGACCTGCTGACTGAGGCTTAATCTTGCAAAGTACCAGAATTATATTAAACTGAACAATATCTACCAATGAGCTAAAATGGTATAATTTTAAGAGAAAAAATACAGATATTCCTTTATTCTCTCTCAGTCATGCAAGAAAGTTCGTGACCCATGGCAAGGGATGAAGGATGATGTATTTTAAAACTAAAACGTCAAAGTACATTACACTTTTAATCGGGAATTCAGATTTTCCCCATCAGCTCCAAATATCAGAATACACACTCGCCCATCCTTTACTGCTGAGGACTCACCGCACGTTCTCTAGGAGATGCAAACTAATGGGGAGCTTTGTCAAGTCCTTTTTTTATTTTTCCTTAATAAATGAATTAACTTTGTCTTCACAGGTTAAAAGTAGTACCCACATTCTGCCAGTGTCAGGTATCTCATCCCCAGAAATGTATTGCTGTGGTAGATCAGGCTCTACATGCACCACAAGTATTGAATTTTTTATCCAATCCTCTTTAACTGGGTATAACACTACGACAGTTATTAAGATTGCCAGAACACACATGTTGAAGCTCTGCTGCTTATGTTTTGTAACTGGCTTTTTGTGATTTGGTTGCTTGTAATATCTATGACAAAGGTGTTGATGATCTCAGATTGGACAGTACTTTTCATCAAATGTAAAAGAAAAAATAATGTGGAACATAAAGGAAAAGTTCTAAAACCAACTTGTAACACAAAATCTGAGCTGAGGAGGAACTCTCTGTTAAGAGGAGATAAGAAACTTGTAGGTGCTCCCAAAAAGCCTAATGAGCTGGGTTAATGGGTAGCATTTAAGCACACTTCAATCAGGAGTTCAACAGGATAGCATTGTGTCTCCAGATGAGGAGTTTACAGACCTGAACCTCAAATAAACCTCTAAAACACAAATCTCTGTGAAAGGCATCACCCCTAATACCTTTCCTTTGTCCACAGGGCTCAGCCAAGCCCATCAGCACCAACCTGGAAGTGGTTTTGAATGACATGTAGACCATCAGCAGGGCAATGGGCAGGATTCAATGAGTGATGCCTAAATCTCCCAAGGAATGTCACAGAGTGAGAACTTGGCACATATGGAGCTCAGCGATGGATAAACACTGGCTGGGTCTCGTCACGGCCTTCTTGAGCTTTGGCACTAAACTGCCACCCCAGCTCTGGCTTTGCTATCCAATATACTTGTTCAGAAGTGCACTCAGTGTAAATAAATCCTGACTAGGATAAAATATCCCGTGTCTGTGTCAATTCATTTCTCTCCCAGTGAAGCAACAACCCGTGCATGGAGCCCAAGCCTCCCTGTCACGGCTGCGTATCGCTCTTGTAGAAAAGCATAATCGACACTGTATTTTAACCAAATTGGAGGCAATTAGTTCCCCTCGCTCCTCAAGAATCCGAGCTGCAGATGTTCTGTCTCCCCTCCAGACCGAGGGACTTTAAAACTATCATAAACAAACACGGCTAATTTAAAAGAATCATTTAATCTTGAAAGGGACACATCTCTCTGTTTTATGCTCCCATAAATCAAAATTGGCTCAATCGATTTTGCTGAAAGTTTCCACCAAGATGTGACACGTGCGCTGAGACAAGACAAGAGCGATTTCAACTCAGCCGGAAGAAGGGAACTTGCCAGTCCCACCCTCAGCATGAGCTTTCTCCGAAGCGTATCTTGCTCTCATTTTTACCAGTCTAACTCCACCCCAGCGATGCCAGGATCTGGTCTTTCATTGTGCACAGGTTCAAGAGTCTGCCCGCAGGACTGAGCCCAAAGCAACCACCTGTTTGGGATGAGATAGCTCAGCAAACCCGGGGAGACTTGCAGTTTATGACTACCACGCTCAGGGAGAAATAAACATTTAATGCCGCCCTGTGTTATTACGCAGAAGCTCCAACTGGGCCTCATGACTTCACTTGAAGTGAAAAATCAAAAATGAAAAGGACCCACACTTACAAAATGTTTATGCTCCTATTACCTTTGCTATACACACCAGAACACTAATCATAACAACTCTAAGCAACCCCGCAGGGCCTTAGCACGCTCCTTGTTATGTGTCTTTGTGAGGTAGGAGTGAAAGGGTGAATAATAATCTTCACAGCTTCCCTGCAGTCACGAAAATGTAAATATTTTTTTAAAGTGCTTACAAGACAAACCTACAGTAAATTTGAAAAATGTCCCCCATAACATTTAAACTAAATCTTCCTCTTTAACCTAACAAACCTAGTCTTGCAACATGGCAGTTAAGTGATCCATTCATTTTATTTCAAAATCTCAGTTCTCTCTTCAGTGAAGAACCAGGGACCAGCTGACAAACAGGATGGATAATATGGGCTCTCCAGAAATGTTGTTCTGTGATGTACAGGGATGAAATCTAACACATGCTTCTGCTGAGCCCTCAGCCAACGCTGGGAAAGTCGTAGGTAAGAAGTCTCAGGCCAGTTTTCAATCTCATTAAGGTGGAAAACAATGAAGTTCTAGAGTGTTTATCACATGTTCTTCAAAAAAAGAGAAAAAATAGTCCAGTCATCCTCAGTACAGGATCACTGACTCTAAAATACATTCCCCAGAGCGCAAAAAATGAAGGAAATAAGTTATTCACTACAGCCACAAACAACAGTCTGCAGTGGAAGGAGGATCCTTCCTATGTAGTGATCCTTCCACGTAGTGACAGGACAAGGGGGAACGGGTTTAAATTGAAAGTGGGGAGATTCAGGTTGGATATCATGAAGAAATCCTTCTCGGAGAGGGTGGGGAGGCACTGGGACAGCTTGCCCAGAGAAGCTGTGGATGCCCCCTCCCTGGAAGTGTCCAAGGCCAGGCTGGAGGAGGCTTGGAGCAACTTGGTCTAGTGGAAGGTGTCCCTGCCCGTGGCAGGGGGGTTGGAACTGGATGGTCTTTAAGGTCCCTTCCAACCCAAACCGTTCTGTGATTCTATGATCCAGGCATCATTAAGCAGCAGAGCATTCCAGCAGATGAACTTGTCAAACTGCAGTTTAAGTCAGATCCTTCCTGCTACTCCTCTGCAACACTGCAAGCACACATTTGATATTAATATAATTTTAACACTACAGCATGGTTTTAAGTAAACGCTATGTTTCACCTGAGAGGTGAAGAGGATGAGGATGGCTGTATTTTGGGATTTCTGCATTATCACTTTGATAGTTTAGCTACAGTTAACATCTAGAGTTACATATTACAAATGTTTGCTGTAAAAAAAAACCAAAAAAACCCAAAAACCCAAAAAACCTCCTTTATCTTCCATCAAAGTGCATGCATGCAACATAATTATCGTCACACACGGGCAGCAATATGAATCACTGTGGCTCACGCTCCTTTACAGCATGATTTATAATACAATATTCCTTGTGATTCTACATCCCTAGAAAAAAAAATTAAATAAAACATATCAAAGAGGTTCTCCACATATCTCAACCTCAGGAATGCAGCTTTTCTAGTCATAAAGACTGGAGAGCAAGCATCTGTGTTAGAGTAGCTAATTAAAGTGTACGAGAAACCTCTTTCATATCTGACTTGTGAAGTTGATAACATGTAAGTTATAACTTGTATAAGACATGATAAACTCTGTCCTTCACCGAAGGAAATGCACTTCTAACATGACTTACTGTAAACAGATCTCAGGGTATAGCAGCTTCTAATCAGAGGCAGCTCTGTAATGGACTTGTTGAGCGGTGACATTTCCTACAACACCTGGCACACCTTGAATAATGATGCTGTTGTGGTTAAACCAGATAAGGTTCAATACTAATACAGGGAATAAAGTGCGGGGATTTTGACAGCACCAAGACAAAATTTACAAACATGAACCTGAAATGTTTGACAGACACGTGAAGAAGAGCCACCAGGAGAACATTGTGCTAAGATGGTAAAAGGATCTTGGGCTTCCAGCTTTCTTTTTGCTTGTTTGTGCATTGTAAGAGGGAAAGCTCACTTTAGCATCACCTTTGAAGAAAATGACACATCAGTAGTCAGTTAAAAAAACAGGGAGTCAGTGATTACAACTGATGTCCAAGAGGCCCGTTCACATCGGACACAAAGATGAAGGATTAGCGTACAATAGCTCTGCTCCCTCCAGCTCTCGGGGCTCTACCCCCCAGCGAGGAGCTGACATGAGAGGATAAGACAACTCCATTAGGAGCCGTATCACTTCTCCGCAGCGTTCCCCACAAGCAGATGGAGCAGCCATTTAGCCAAATGCACCGTGACTCCTGGTTTATACATGAGCATCTGGGATGTTTCCTAACGTGGGCGACGTACAATGTACTCCGATTTATCAACTGTCCCACATGCAGTTAAAGATTCGGATCAGTAATTTGGCGGTAAAGGCCCCTTGGCTGAACTGAAAAGCAGCAAGGCGTGAGGGGTCAAGTGTTTCTGCAGGATTTATATTTACCAAACAGAGCTGCCTGCAAAGGAATGTCTCCGTCGAACTGCGGCAGAATTAGGTCCGGGCAGGACGACTGAACTGAAGGCGCTAGCTGGGTAGCCAGCAATTTCTTCGTTTCAACTGAAACCAATTTGAATGTAATGTTAGAGTTCTTAGAACAACCCTCTTTATTGCCCTAAGAAACAAAATATATATCTAGTTAGAGCTATATAATTTCCTGCTAATACACATTTTGATCTGAGGATAATGTGCAGTATCACCATTTTTCTCTGTATTGTACAAAAGGACTCTAATACCTTAGAACCATTTAATCAGCATCCTATGCAGACAGTGAATAGATAATTGAAATATAAGTACTGTCATCCATATCCCCTTTGGGAAAGTGACACAGTAAGCATTATATCATTCCATTAGTCCATCCTTTGATGTGGATTTTATTCTCATTAAACTATGTTTTAGCCTCAAGGTTTCTTCCCCCCTCCCAGCTCTCCATGACGTGGCCATGCCAGGAAAAAAAAAAAAAAAAAACACCACCTCGCGCTGTTCAAAAGGCAGGGACTACATTTTTACAAGCAATTGTACATGTCAAAAATATAAAGCTGACTTTTAATTTCTTGTTTATCAAATACACTCCATGACAGCTTCTGGAAAACACAGGGTGGAAAAAAAAAAAGGAAGCCGGGGGGGTGGTGGTGGGGAAGGAATGCATTTACTTGTTTTCAAATAATAAAGCCTGAATACAAGCAGGATAAAAAATGCTTGAAAAGGCTGCTGTGGTGGTGTCTGCTTTGAACTGTGCCCTGTTTAAACAAGAGGAAAGCCTCCCACTGAAAAAAGAAACATTTTTATCATTCAGAAAGATCTCAGGGCAGTCCCTTTAAAATGAGGTATTTTCTAAACAAAGTATTGGAATGTTTCCCCGCAGGGAATGAGCATCTGATCTCTTAAAAATGATTATTCTTGAAGAACTGTAGATTTATGGAGTTTTTGTTTTATTTGTTTTAACTTAAGTAGAATGAAACCTGTCTGAAATGACCACCCAAGGGAGCAGAGCAGTCAGCTAAGTAGAGGCTGATCTCTAAATGGGAACCGAACTTGTACCCAAACCCTTGGGGAGGTTTTAAACTGCTGCTTCAAACAGGGCTGGCTAAACGCTTAATGCAGGTTTCGGCATAAGCTGAGGACACGGATTTCCTCTCACTTACATCAGTGTAGCTCCACTAACATCAGTAGAAACATTCCTGATTTACATTAGTGTTAGCAAGCAAAGCAGCAAGCTAATTACAGTGAGTTCTCAACAGTGATTACAGGAGGATTTTTTTTCTTTTTTTAAATGCACACACATTTTTTTCAGCCTGCACTGCTTTTGTTACACTTTGTAGGTCTCCTACGGGGAACTGAGTGGAAAACTCAACTTTACGTAGAACTTGAGTCACAATGTGTTTTTGAATAAATAGGGATAGTTTGACACGTTGCAATTTTCTGTAAGTTTATGAATGTCCAACCTATATATTTGCAACTGTAACTACAATCCATACATCTAAGCCATGGGTGAGAAACATTACTAGTTCAGGAGTCTTTTTGGTCTGATTCTTCAAGACTCTAGCTTATAGCTTAAATTGACCAAAGCCAACACTCCACTCCAGAATGTGAACAAGTAGGAAAAGCATCACTTTCTCCATTAACTGCAGTGACCATCAACCGTGGCCACAAGAAGCAGCAAACTCATATACAGATCACTGTGCATTGCTAAGTGAGGAGGTTAATGGGATTCTAGGAAAAAATATTCACCAAACACCACCAAGATTTATTTCTTTGAAGCATCCAAGGCATTCTCTGTCTCGTGCTGCCTTCTGCTAAGTTAGTAGCCTTACACTTCTTAAACGCACAAGGAAAAGCAGGCTTGAGAGTGCGAATAATCTGCATAAGGAGAATATAGTCAAATTCCATAGCATATTATTCCCATATTGAAGGTTTTTAAGACCAAATTGGATAAAGCCTGAGCAACCTGGTCTGCCCTCAAAGCTGACCTTGCTGTGAGCAAGAGGCTGGGCTAAAGCCCTCCTGAGGTCCCTTCCAGCCTGAGCCATCCTCCGAGGCTGCCTGTGCAATGCTTCACGGCCCGGGCGACATGAAGCCTGGAGGTAAAGCGAGGGAGAAATCCCAGCCCCACTCCCAGGCGGATCCTGCAGCCCCTGCCAAGACCAAAGCCAAAGGGCTCGGTACAGAAAACAGTTGCAAATTGCAAAATACTGCGTGAGCAGAACTGAAAGGTGTCTACCTGATCACGAATTAGTTATTTAGAACATGCTGTTTGATGACTGTGGTTTTTTTTTAAAGATGAAAAACTATTCCTGTACAACTATTAAGTTTTTTATGAGTGCTTAGCACAGCAGATCCAGCGGCACTGTAGGTTCATAAAAACAGCTGCCTTTTAACAAGAGTGTGTGCAGTTCTGTGTAGAAGGGCAATCAAAACTGTCACTTTGTACATTACAGTGGAGCAGGACACTTGTCATCCTCCCGGCTAAGCTCACTCAGCTACTGCAGCTAATACTACAGATTTATTTAAATTAATCTCCAGGAAAATTAAATCCATTACCTTAAAAAGCAAGGGAATAAATCATACCCAACAGGAAACCAGGAAAAGCTGCTGCCATTTCAGTCAAATCTAAGTTTGTGCGAGCACATGAATTTTTCCTCCTCAATGACATAAAAACAATTCATAGCAGGAAAAATAATATCAGCTGTTGTTATAATGCAAAATGCAAATACGCTTAATGAGTTTAACACTGCAGCCAAAGTATGAAGAACATCTCAAGCTGTTTGTATTTCCAAACAAGACTTGAGGGGTCAGAGAAAGAAGGAGGACATGTGGGCAGGCTGGAATGATGGATGGCATTTGGTGGCATGCTGTGTTTGGGTCTACTCTTGTTATTTTTGCAACAGGATGTCTCTGATTACCCTCTGAATAGAGAATAAGGATGGATACGTCTCATTGCTCAAAGGAAAATTTTTTTTCAGAGCCTTACAAATTAAACAGGACATTGTAAAGCAAGCAGTCAATGTACTATCAGGTGCTGTTTGTCACATATCTAGCAACAGTGTCAGAAATTTCCCTGGGGGCATCAGCGGTTGGTTGGGGCTGGCAAATAAGGTACATGTACTCTTCTCCCTGTGCACAGCAGACTCCTTGTGTCATTGCCCCAGTTTGTCTCATGTCAGAGCCAAAGGATTTTATACCAGGGGTACACTGAGCCTCCAAATAACTATTTCAGCCATAAAGTTGATGCAATATGAGGAGAATTTCCCAAACCATGGATGGCAATTGCTTTTCCAAATATGATCCTTCTAGAGATCCTTGCAGAACTGGCTCCTGGTTCCAAAGGGTGTTGCATGGAGCGATGGTCAGGCCAAAGCTGCCTAACTTAAATGCTTCTTGAGTGTCAACAGGAAGAAAATGACACTCAAGATAATTCCCAGACAGACCTCAGAGGCCATAAAAACATTCACAGTCCAGGGGGCAGCCCTGGCCACAGACCATTTCTTTGAAAGCTACTGAGATTCGCCACTGATGGCGAAGGAAACTTCAAGTCCTTGGAAACTTGTAGAAAAGGCTGAAATGTGGGGACTTGGGAATCACATGAACATGTGTGCAGGCAAATGAACACACAGGTTGCCCAGAGAAGCTGTGGATGCCCCACCCCTGGATGTCTTCAAGGCCAGGCTGGATGAGGCTTTGAGCAACCTGGTCTAGTGGAAGGTGTCCCTGCCCATGGCAGGGGGGTTGGAACTAGATAATCTTTAAGGTCCCTTCCAACCCAAACCAGTCTGTGATTCTAAATGTTTGTGCTGTTTTCTCAAGTGAAGTCTTCAGGCAAAAAGGAAGGGGAGAAACCACAGAATTATAGAATCACAGAATGGATTAGCCTTGAACACCTCCAGGGATGGGGCAGACACAACTTCCCTGGGCAACCTATGCCAGTGCCTCACCACCCTCTCCAGGAAGGATTTTTTTCTTACATCTAATCTATATCCCCTCTTCTTTCAATTTAAACCCGTTGCCCCTTGTCCTGTCAATACTTGCCTTTGTAAACACACTCCTCCCACAGCTTTCTTGTTGATCCCTTTAGGTACTGGAAGGTGCTATAAGGTCTCCCCAGAGCCTTCTCTTCTCCAGGCTGAACAAGCCCAATTCTTGCAGCCTTTCATCATAGCAGAGGGGCTCCAGCCCTCTGAGCATCTTCGTGGCCTCCTCTGGACTCACTCAAACTGGTCCATGTCCTTATGTTGTGGGCCCCAGAACTGCAGGGGGGGTTTCATGAGAGCAGAGCAGAGGGGAAGAATCCCCTCCCTCGCCCTGCTAGCCACACTGCTCTGGATACAGCCCAGGATACGGTTGGCTTTCTGGGCTGCCAGTGCACATGGCCAGCTCATGTCCAGCTTTTCATCCACTGTTACCCCCAAGTCCTTCTCAGGGCTGCTCTCAGTGCATTCATCCCCCAGCCTGTATTGGTACTGTGGGTTGCCCTGACCCAGGTGCAGGACCCTGCACTTGGCCTTGTTGAACTCCATGATTTTGGAATGGTCCCACCTCTCCAGCCTGTCCAGGTCCCTCTGGATGGCACCCCTTCCCTCCATCATGTCGGCTGCACCACACAGCTTGGTGTCATCAGCAAACTTGCTGAGGGTACACTCGATCCCATCATCCATGTCACTAACAAAAGATGTTAAACATTACTGATCCCTGAGGAACGCCGCTCGTCACTGGTCTCCACTCAGACATTGAGCTGTTGTCCGCAACTCTCTGAGTGCGACCATCCAGCCAGTTCCTTATCCAATGAGTGGTCCATCCATCAAATCCATGTCTCTCCAATTTAAAGACAAGGATGTCATGAGGGACAGTATCAAAGGCTTTGCACAAGCCCAGGTAGATGACATCGATTCCCATCCTCTGTCCACCAAGGTCATGACCCCATCGTAGAAGCCACCATATTCGTCAGGCACTACCTGCCCTTGGTGAAGCCATGCTGGCTGTCACCCATCAATCCAGGAGGATTTGCTCCTGTTTCCAGGAGGATCTGCTCCATGATCTTGCCAGGCACAGAGGTGACACTGACTGTCCTGTGGTTCCCCAGGTCTTTCTTTTTTCCC
>NW_010244313.1:16213-36441 GCF_000690775.1 Eurypyga helias
CTTCACTGGATGGCACTTCTCAAATGTGACGGAGAGTGGCTTGGCAACTTCATCTGCCAGTTCCTTCAGGACCCATGGACGCATCTCACCAGGTCCCATGGACTTGGGCACCTTCAGGTTCCTTGGATGGTCTCAAACCTTGTCTTCTACAGTGGGTGGTTCTTCATTTTCCCAGTCCCTGCCTTTGCCTTCTGAGGCGTGGATGGTACAGCCTGAACACTTGCTGGTAAAGACTGAGGCAAAAAAGTAATTGAGTACTTCAGCCTTCTCCACATGCCAGGTAACCAGGTCTCCCATTTCCTTCTGGAGAAGGTCCACATTTTCCCTGGTCTTCCTTTTATCACCAACATACCCATAGAAGCTTTTCTTGTTGCCCGTGTTTCTATCAGGGCTTTACCTTTCCTAACCTGATCCCTGGTTGCTTGGACAATTTCTCTGTATTCCTCTTGGTCTACTTGTCCTTGCTTCCACCATCTGTAGGCTTGGAAGGAAGGTCAGTTCGAACTGACGGCTGAACTTAAACCTAAACAAACTTGGGGCTGAAGCTGCAAATGGAGGTCATGAAGTGAAACACACGGGAATAATTTCTCTAAAACAGCACAACATTTCATTTCATAATGAGCCAACTCCATGAATTAGCTTATGTAAAATAGAGACACCAGCTCTTTCAGGGACGGGATGACTCAATAACAGCAAGGACTTGTCACTGGGGGTTACCAGTTTGATTCTGGCCCAAGCTCAAAGCATCTAAGAATTGTCTTTATGATGCCACAACCTCTATAAAAATGTCACTGGTCTCAGTGCAGCTTGTGAGCAGAAGCTCACATCAAAGCCACCACCAAAAGCCTTTCCAAGGAGGTGCAATGAGCCAACATGATGGAGAGTTAACAACAGTCTCGATCCTCAAAAGGGCTCTCGAGCTCAGGATGGTACCATATAAAAACCCGACCAGTTTTGCAACAAGAACTATGCAAAATAAATCAAAAGGAAAGAAAAAAAGAAGGGAAATCACAATATATTTACAAACAGTGCAAATGAAGATGGATTGTAAAGTGATGCCTCATTTGCACTGGATATCACAGCGGCTGTAACACAGAAGAATTAAAAAAGCAGCCAACATTTCATGATACGAAGCAGCTAAAGAGAGGAAAATGTCAAAACTCAAATGTCAGACAAATTTTGGGCAAGAACTCTGTACATGCCCCAAGCACTCTGGATTCCTTCCCAGAGCCAAGACACCAGTCTCTTACATACAATTTATCTGTCTCCGTCTCGTCTGTTTTTGCCTAGTTTTAGCCTAACCATTTAAGGATTTTATTTAATCAGCTGGGAAGGAAAGAGTTCAAGGAACACCAGGGAATATGTGGCAAAATATAACAAGGTTAGATCACTTGCACTGGATTATTCTCCTCTGGCACACCACAGAAGAAACAAACCCAGTCAAGGTCTGCATGTTCAACGGCCTACAGGGAACAAGATCGTCATTACTCAAGGTAAGTGACATTTTAAAGAACTTTAAATTAGCTGTTGACAGTCAGGTAGATAGATTGATGAGTGATTACACGAAGTCTCCCGGATTACCATTTTGTGGTGAAAGCAAATATGAAGGGAGGGAAGTAAGGAAATCCATTAAATATGGTTTTGCCAATCTGTGGTGCATTCGGATGGCAGTGAAGATCGTTTAAGGATACTGTAAACGTCTAAAACAAATTGGTTTCTCTGAATCAAAAGTTGACAGGAAGTTTCCCAGCTATATTTTTAACTCCAGAAACACTGCAAGCCATGCTAGCAGACTATGATAAAAAAAATTCCCCCATCATCTTTCTACCTAACAAGTGTTCCTTCTTCCCGGGCTAAAGGACCACGTGCAAGTGGAGCAGAAGCACAGCTCCCCTGAACTGCCCAACTGAGGCTCACTGGCTGTATGTACACCAGATGCCCTCTCCACAGTGGTCCCTAAAATACGTTTTTAAATAAAATTAACTTAACTCAGGAATCTGTAATTAGCACCATCTTCGAGAGCAAATCGGAACGAGTTTATTGAAGTGCTCTAACTATTTACAATGAGAGTGAATTTACCCCTGAGGTTCACTTTACTATTTTGTCTCAATTTTCTTGTAATTTCATCCATCACATTTTTTTTAGTCCTCCAAAGGTGATGGGTAAAACACAGAAATAAATAGGACCAACTGTTCACAGAAGCCTAAGGGAAAACATAATTTTGTTATAAATAATCCTTGGCACAAATCATGGAAATGCAATACTAAAATTGTTTGTTGAATCATTTATGAATTGGGCCTTCAGTTTTAGTTTGCAAATAAGTTAGAGTTTTTTTGTTGATGTTCTTTTTCACTTTACTTTTTTAGCTGGAAAGCAGCCTTTGAGAAACTGAATGGCTACATAAGCCAGAAAACAGAGTGAATGAACTTTTTTTTTAAGGGAATACCCATGCTAGTACAGGGCTTTTTTTTTTTTTTTTTGAGGGGGGCAATTTATTTAGGGATGATGATAAAATGATGACAAATTTTCACTTTATTTTCCTAAGATGCCACCATTCTGAGCTTTCACCCCAGCTTTATGCTAAACGTGTAGAAAAGGCAAAGGCAACTTGGTGCCTTACAACACTGATAACCCCCTCCCCAAAAAGCTGCAGGTACCTCTGCCAAGAGACTCAAATGAACATTCATGATCTAACAGATAAATGTGACTACTAAAACCAACACACACATCTGTCTCTGTTCTGAGATGTGAACTTTTGAAGATGTGGTGTTACAAACTAATGCAAAAGTTAGGTGGAACCTAACTGCGTGCGAACATGCTGTGCATGTAGTTGTCACACATGAAGAAATACTCAACATGGGTGGAAACGCTGCTGTCTTGAGAAACTCAGTACTTAGAGGACAGTTGATTACCCAAACTCCTCACATGAAAGTTATAAACATGAAGAAACATTGAAGAACAGAGAGGTGCAGTCTTTTGTCTGAAACTGATACTTTTTGTCATCCGAAGAGAGAGAAGCTTGGAGAGAGATCAAAGCAAGGTGAGGAGTCATTTCTCATTCACCGGGGCAGGTGTGTGCAGCCTTACCTGATCTGTCCTCGCACCAGTGGCCTGTTTTTTGTCCTGTTCATATTTGAGTCAAACGGGACCTCAAAGAACTGCAATAAAAAAAGAAAAAGAAGAATCCAAATGAAAGGATGCCGGAAAGCATGCCATGCGTGGAACGTGCTGTCTGCATCTGCAGGTGCTTTAATCTCTATTTTTGAAGGTTCAGAAATACAACAAAAATGGCAAACTCCTTTTACGGAGCTTTGATAGTCTGCACTAATGCTTTTGGCACCCCCTTAGAAAGAAAATCACCTGGAGGACAGAAATAGTTTGCGCAAGTCCCCCAGTTAACCGTTTGAAGTGGAGTTCGATGCCAAGTTCTGTTCTCGACAGGCTTGACACAGCTTTTCTACGTACACAGTTACAGACACACATACAGCCCTGTCCCCAGTTTTCCATTAATACAAACAACCCTTACAAATGTTGTGCTTCTGGTATTTAAAAGGCAAACACTACGTTTTTTTTCAACATCATCTAACTTCTGAAAACCTATAACCCACCCCAAAATCAATCAACTCTTGTAAAATGCTACTGAAACCGCACTGAGCATCTAGTTCGAGCAGCAGGGAATGAACACGCCATATGGCGTTATTTAATGTCACAACCCAATCTGACTTTAAACACTGCCTATGGGAAAATTCAGCCGGCACCATCTTCACGCTTGGGATTCCTGCAGGCTTTTGTGTGCTCCGCTTTATAAAGAACGTTACTGGGAAAAGCTGAATGCACTTTGCCATACAGCAAATTGCAAAGCCATTGAGTTTTACATGTGCAAAATAACAATAAAAATAATAAGCATGTATTTATTTATCAAGAGCAGGATGTATTTACAGAAAGAATATTTTCTACTGACGTTATGTCTGAGGTTTTGGGGTAGGATCCCAAATATGGTGAATACGTAGGAAAAGTACCATAACAAATCATAATTTCAAACAATCAGACTGACAGGAAGCTCAGCGCAGTCAAACTGCAGACAGATTTAAGGTGAGTGTATGATAAATGACTACATGACACAATCTGTGTTAACCCAGCAAGCTGATGTAACCCTTTACACAACAAAAGACAAAATTAACCAGCATCTTCATTCTGACAGTGCTATGTTACTGGTCTTGCTACCCAATGGGACCGCATTCCCAGGGGAACGGCAGCGGTCAGGGACCCTGGGAGAGGCAGGACCCACCGGAGCCCACATGTGCACATTGGGGAAAGGCGCCGCAGGCACACAGAGATGACAGCACCCACCTTCCCCATCTATTACTTTGAAGTCACGACGATAACCATTTGGGAACCTTTGCTGTTGCTCGCATGTATTGCAGGCACGGCAGGGACTGCATACCCATGGGTCATCTTGCCCAACATGGCCCATGATATCCTCCATTCCTGGTGCCATTTTTAACCTCAGGTTAAAAATTTTCCTGATGTATTTAACTATTCCCAGGAATAAGGTTAGAAGAAAGTCCTGCACGTGTAAGAGTGAGAGTGTGCACGTACTCAAGCCCACATGCTAAAGTTATCCAGCTTAAACAGAAGTTGCTAACAGTTTGCTCTAAAGCCAAGAAATTTGGCAGTGGGCGTCATCTTCGTGTTTTGTCATGTTTGTGAAACTGTCCAAACCTGGGAAAGAATGAGACTGAGATGGGTGGCAAGGAAGAGAGGGGAGAAGGTCGAGGAAACAATGCCAGAGCCAGCAAGGGGGGCACTGGCTGGGGACCCCAGCCTGCACTCCTCCCACCAGCCAGAGGCTGTGAAAGCCCCTGGAAAAGTGGCTGCCTTGTCCCCCTCCAGTGGCTGGCCAACACAAATTAAGGGGTAATTACTGTTGTTAACTGGGCTGACGCCTGTGCTGCCTATTAAAGTCCTCAGGTTGCCCATGACGGATGCAAAACCTGCCAGGGTTCTGCAGGGGAGGAATTCTGCATTTGTTGGTTTGCATTAAAGGCTGCAGATTAAATGCTCAAAAGTAAAGAAATATAAAAGCATGGGAACTGAGATCATCAACACAGCTCTTAATTACTAGTTCCCATCTAATTCACTAACTTTTCTCACCTCCATGTGTGCGGTGGAGCTGGCTGGAGCTACACAGCCTTCGGATGGTGTGCTCTTGGTAAGCCTCCCTTCGCGGCAACTGGATGGAGCATCCAACCCACTCCCAATTCCCACCGACTCTCAAAGCCTTCCAATGTTATTATCCATATTCCTGAAGCAAACACAGGCTGTTCAGCCGAGAGCTACTCATGCAGAAGAGGAAGGGACTTCAGGAAGAAAAGCGTTAGTTTAGGTGTCTCTCGCGTGGGCAGAGCATTCCGGTACAGTACAGGGCACACTCCTGGATTTACAGATAGGCAGCTGACAGGTTGTTTCTCGTCCCCAGTTTGTTGTGCCTCATCTGCAGCGGTAACCGTCACTCTGAGCTAAAACCCCAGTTGGCGGAGACCCTGGTTTAGAAGAAAAGCACAGAGGAGTATGTGGGGCAGCTACAGCCCCCCGGCACGGAGCCTGGCAGCTCACTGCCGAGGGACAGCTTGGATCTGCGCGGCTCCAACGCTGCCGCCGCAATGCTGGATGCTCCACAAAGAACCTCCACAGGAAACTGCACCGAGTGCCTTCGGAGAAGGGAAAGCACCCTGTATGGATCCGCAACCAGTGATTGCTTCTGACAGCTCAGCATTTTGCTAATGGTTTGTTTCACTGTTACATTTCAGAGACAATTATGTTAAATGAAGAAAAAATGTCATTTGACATCAGACTGGTGGAGCAATACAGGGGAAAAATTCTATGCGGCTAAAGTCTTTTCTCCTGAAAATATTTTGCTCCACGCTCAGTTTTGTTTTGCTTTTAAATACACAATTTTCCCTTTATTTCTATTTGCAAAGTCCAACTGCCATGAGCTTATTTCCAGCTTAATTTTGTGTGTGTGGGGAGATTCTGGTGCATTTAAGAGTATTTAAGTTTACAGCTAAAGGGATTCTGTGTGTGACGGATAAAATCAAAATAACGCACATGTTTTAAACTCAGTGTGTCTCAAACCTCAAATGACTGAAATGAACAGTTGGACACTAAATGCTGATGAAAGAACTCAAATTTATGCAGTGGAGTTATCAGTATAATCTGACAATACCATCGTCAGTGTATGAAATATTTCCATGTATTTAATATTGTAGTTAACCCCGAACAGGATATGAATTTTGAACAAGAAACTTCTCTGCTGAGTTAAGCAGTTAAGAAATGTCCGTGTCTGCTGTAGACAGACGTCGCTGCTCCCGAAATTAAGATTAGTGCATGACTTAAGTCTGAATTTCTTCGCATTTTTAAATCTGACAATCTGAATAATCTGTTACTGTCAACTGTACACACGAAACTACATATCCAATTGAACCACAGTCAAGAAAAATCCTTTTATTTGCAATGCTCCAGATTCCTTTACTGAGCTAGTTACTATTACATGTCAGCAAGATGCTATTTATCAAACTTTTCCCATTTTGCTCCCAGATGTTCAGCAAAATTCTCTTTCCACTTGAAATTATTTTCCCCTGATATTCTAGAGAAAAAAAAAAAGAAAAAAAAATGTGGATCTCAAATATCCTTCCATAGGAATGAAAGAGTGAACTCAAACATATTATGTCATGCCAGGCCAGCACAGTACAGCCTGTTTTAGTAAACAGTAAATTCAGTAAGATGAATCCTACATAAATAAATATTTTAGAAGCACTCAAGAGGCTTTTTCCTCAAGAAGTCTGAATGCATCAGTTCAGCTGGACAAGGCAGAATATTATCTGCCCTAGATATCTGGGAAACTAGCCATCAAAAGGACAGACAGAGGGTTAAATCTACAGCATCTAAAAATCCCTGAGTGACAAAACTTGGCAACGGCTTTCAAGACCCTAACCTAAATTTTAATCAGTATGCATGCACATTTAAAACATGCTGATGGAAAAAATACATCAGGCCAGCTAGTACTTTGCGGTTTGTTTCTCTGGCGGGCTCATCAGACTCTTTGTGTAGATCTCATCTAGTTAATATACAGTAATTATAACTTAAACATCTAAAAATTCTTAGATTAGCTGTCACATTACTGCTTATAGCTATTTACACTCAGGAGTTTTTTACTTCCACTTCTTCATACCGGTTTCCACTTTGTTTTTAAGTGTAACCTTAAAGAACGTTTAATTTCTTCAAGCTACCTACGGGAAAAGCAGCCAAGCACTGTGCACAGTGAACGCAGAGAGTGACTAATCATTCAGACTTCCCAAGGAACACAGATTAATGATTTTATTTGGACTAAGCATCACCCTGCAGATACATATGACATCACACTACACTGGCACTCTGAGGATGAAGACGATATGGGAAGAGCAAGAGAGCATCCCGTGCCTTTACAGGACACCCTCTCGCTCTTAAAAAAACATCTATTAAGCTTGCAGAGACAGCGACCTGACTCTTTGCAGTTAATTAAGCCAGTGGAGGGGATGGAAAGCCTGAGCACGTGCTGCTTTGCCTTCTGCGGTCATTCCTGCGGGAGAGGTTCTAACTACTGAATTAGGACAGTTCAATACCTTTACTCCTGTTCACAGGAAAACATAAATAGAGTGCATTAAGAGGAACAACATGTCATACAGTTTATCAAACAGATCACCCACACTTAGGCTAGGACACAGTTCTCGTATACTGCTTTGGATTTAGAGTGTGGCAAGCACCAGCCTGGCCCCTGTCCAGGGCCAGCTCTAATCTGTGACACATGGTGGGAACAGCAGCGGCTGAAATAGGCAACCGGTCTTCCATGCATTGAGATAACATTTTACTCTAATGCTAAACACATATTTACATCAGAACTGATAATCCCATCAGTCTAGGATGGAGCCAAAGCCTGCTATTAACAGACAATTTAATTCAAGGCAACTCGGAGGCCACCCTGTCCCAAAACCAGCCCTGCATCTGAGCAGGCTTCCACGTGCTCTTTTCCAGCAGAATTGACCTTGGATATATATATTTACCTCCAAAGACTCTCTGAAGAGCAGTTCAGGTGAATCTATGGCATAAGAAGATGAGGCTGTTGCCAAAGAGCAGTCTCCCTCTCCTGCGCTGGTCCCCAAAATCCTCCCTGTCTTGCACTGGGGAGGTGGAGATGAGCTACAGGGATGGGTGTGAGTGGTGGCCAAAGCCTCTCCTCAGCTAAAATCTCTTGCTACAAACAAAAGTGTTTAACACAATGCAAATAATGACCAGTACAACTGGACTTGAGCCCTTCAGTGAATGTCTACGGCCAGGGGTGAAACTGGGCTGTACAGGGCAAGTCTTGCAAATACTGGTCTTGTTGAATTAGATGCTTCTGGGGTTGTGCGATTTCCCCTGTGCTACAGTAAGCTCTGGTCCTCTTCGGTTCTCTCTGGTATTGGCAAAGAGCAAGCAGTGAACCAGAAACATCACTGAAATGCATGTTGGGAAACAAAAAGATGCACGAATCAGGGACGAGCAGGTAGAGGAAAAGAGGTGGAGAGCACAGGGGCAGAATGGGATCCAGACACCTGGACAATAAGTGGAGGTTTCCTGGGAAGGTGACATCCAGAAAGCCATTCCTCACAGCTGGCCATGCGGCCTCAGAATTCATCAGGTTGTAGCACTAGCCTTTCACATGAAGCGCCCCAGTTTTCTCACAGGCTCAAAGGGAAGTTGCTACAAGCAGCACTGGCAACCCATCAGATCACGAAGAGCTGAGTCCCTTCCTTAGTGAGTGCTCTTCCCCTCCATATTACCTAATTATTTCTCCTCATGCTTTCAGTGATTTATCTTACATTGTGATAAAGTAATATATAATTACATAAAAGGAGAAGAAAAACATAACCTATAATTTATGGTAAATAAGATCAAAGTCAAGATTATTATTATAGGTTTTCTTCTGGTTTCCTTTCAATCACTTTTATATGAAAACAACAAAGAATAATTAAAGTATATTACAAAGGTCTTTTTATTCAATTGTACACAGATGTGATTTAAAAAAAAAGCAAAGGGAAGGATTTTCAAAAGCACTCGTACTGATCTAACACTATTCTCACTGAAGTCAATGGCAGTTTAACTTCAATGAGAGCAGAGACAGACCAACACTGAGTGATTCTGAAAATCCCACCCTAATTGTACAAACAAGGGAAGGCTTTAGAGATTGCTGGCTTGGAGATTGTATATTTGAGAATCATAAAGGGCATACAGCACCTGTTTGTCTTCAAGATATGAAAATAAAGCAAGGCAAATATTTTAAGGATTAGAAATGGCTTTTTTTCCTTTTTTTTTTTTTTTTAAGGCAGTATCTGAAAACCCTCTGGCTCTGCAGTTCCCAGTCTAGCTATAGGTCTGCTTTAATATTTTCAATTTCAAAGAGGATTCTAATTAAAAACAAGATTGATGCAAGCCTGAACAATGTTACTTACAGATAGAGAAGGGCAGCTAAACCCCAAACTGTCACGTCCCAGCGAACCCAAGAAAGGTCTGCTAGGTAAGGCAGCTGACACAGCTTAATTATTATTTTTTAAAAAAGCTTCCACTAAAAACACCTTCTGATTAGCCAGTGTTTAGAAGCTCATTGATGTGTACAGTGAAGAGAACAGGAGGTAACTGCAAAGAAAATGTTGATACATGTCATTTCAGAAACATGTTTTCAGGACAGAGAATGCAAAGACTCACAGATTCCACAAGCACTGATTTGTCCCCTCAGATTAATGACATATTGTGCAGGCTCTACCTTAAAGTGCTCAAGAGATGACATGTTGCTATTTCCTTGACCACTTACAAGTGTGTGACCATCCTAGGGATCCTCAGAGACATCCACTACCCCCAAAAGTGACATTTATTCTTGGTTAGGTGTTTCATTGCACTTAAGTACCCTGAGCTGGCAGCAGTGCCCGGTGCCCCTGGCACACTGCTCGGCATTTGTTTCCAGCTTATCCAGACCCTCTCACAGCTTAGTGGCCTCTTCATCAGCACTTTTGCCAAACAATATGCTTTGGCGATATCAGAAGGACCATTACAAGGAGCTTAAAAAGCACAGGAGAGTGTCAACACTCAGCAGTGTCAAAGCGTCACGGTCCAAATACCAGAATCCCTCGTTACTGCTACTGTGCCTGTGGTCCCGTCGTGACGACAAGGGGTCAGGACACATCCTGACACACGTCGCCTGTAACTGCTGAAGCACTGCTGGCAGCACCGCTGGCACTGCAGGTAGGGGTGTGCCTGCCCATTCACTTGGGCAAAAGCAGAGAGGGTAGAAGGAAAACCCTGGCTATGCACGCGTGTGTCTGAGCACGCTGCAGTAAGCAAGGAATTAATGAAGTAGGAAAATATAATTAAGGACAACATGTGGTCTTCAGTTGTATGAATAACTCTGACTGAAATTATAGGGCATTTGCACCAAATTATTGTAGTAACTTCACCTCTACCCCCTACATACAACACTTCCTTGTCTTCATCTTTAAATCAAATTTGCTAGCACAAATGCATAAAAAAAACCAAAACCAAAACAACCAAAAAGCAAGCTCATCTCATTTTTTCCAATGCACCTGATGTCCGTGACCTGAAATGGGAAAAAAGAAATGACTCTCCTGTTATGGTAAACAGGAAACAGGTTGGGTGACCCCCAATGAGCCTTGCTCTTCCCACTAAAATCTTGCTCTTCCCACTAAATCCCATAATATCTTGCTAAGAAGGTATCCTAAAAAAAAGGAAATAATAACAAAAATAAAACCAGGTCCTTATTTTATAAGCTGTTCAATCTTGCAAACTGCTGACACCGTGAGCCACCTAAACAGCATATTCCCAAGGTCTCACGGAAGTCAGCCACAGCTTCAGGGGAAATGCAAGCTGGATACTGCAGACAAGCTTTCGCCTGGTGTGATCCACCTTGAGAAATAGCTATCATGGGAAAAAATACTGGTTTCTGGCCAGCTGCCAAAGATTTCTAATAATATTAAATATTTACCACCAAGTCCTTTTTATTTAGCACACAATTAATGCATCCACAAAAAAAGCTCCTTCCTCCAAGCCTTCCTCCCATCGCACTTCAAGGAGGGCATTTGCCCAACAACTCATTGAACCGGAGGAAGCAATTTCCAAAGCACAGGACACACTGCATTGAGTACCTTCACATCCTTTTCTTTTTGATACAGACTTCACCACACTCGGCTCCTCTTTCCATCTTAAAACGAAAATTGCTAAAAAATGAGTTTCATGTCTGAGCCCCCAGTTAGATAAACACACTTTGTGCCCTTCCCTTGTGCTGGCCCAACCAACTGCACCCACGAAATGACCTGATTTGGCCAAAAATATAACTGATTTCCCTTTGGATCTTTTTATTTTTTTTATTTGAGTCGCTGGATGAGGTCACCCTGGACATGAAAACAGGAGAGGGAAAGGGTGAAGCTGTGACTTGGCTCCCATCAGCAAGCTGGTGCGTCACGTAGCCCAGCACAGAAGCAGCAGCACAACGGCGTGTCTCCCACTTAGGGGTAAATTGTTCTCACTACCCAGGCTCACGGAGCTAAGGCAATGAAGCAACATTCATCTCTACACATTGTGTTGCCCTGGTATAAGTGAAAACTTAGCCTACCCACACACCCTTCAACACTGGACAGCGATCACCCCGAATCTGTCACCTACCCATGCAGGGTGTTCGCAGGTTTTACATGATGAATTGTAAGGAGATGTCAGATGCAAAGCCACACACTTTCTGCTCTTCAGGAACTATTTTATTTATATATATTTTAGGAATAGAGTCGAAGAAAAACACCACCTTTCTGTCTACTAAAATACCCTCTGAATCACTTTGCACAGCCATTTTCTGGAAGAGATTCCTTTGCATTAAATCATATTTGTCACGATGCCAGCATGCCATGAGTGCAACGTATAATTTAAAAAACAAACAAAACTTCAAATAACAATCCCTTTGCTGAAGATAGGAATCGCACAAGGTCAGTATCTGGTTTAAATTACTACATGTCCTAAAATACACAAGGCCAGGTCCTCTGGACGCAGTGCAGCTGCTTTGAGCAACACTGCCGATAAAATCCGATACTGAAGATGGCTTAGACAAATTCCTGTGGTGGAATAAAGTTGTTACTCAGGAACTCTTGGGGAAGTATTTCTGCTGCCCGATGCGAGTGCTTAAGTCAAGCAGGAGATCCAGAGTCAACGAGGAGACACGGGTCTCCTCCAGATGGCAAGTGAGAGCAAACAAAGGCAGGAGCTCGCCTAATTGAGACGCAAAGCCTTTACTTCTCTCCAGTAACTACAGAGGGGTCCTGAGCTCCTGGCTTTAGCCAGGGCAGTTGTAAAAGGGGCAAGTAACTAGACAGCCCTCCAGACTATCAGTATCAGCTGCTTTTCAGTCCCCTGTGACTACTAGAGCGAGCTATAAAATAAAGCAGCCTCGCTGCTGCTCTACTCTTGCCCAGGAGATTAGAGCAAGGAAGTGGAAAGGTGAGATTTAAATCACTTCCACACGTCTCCTGGCTTCAACCCATGTGTCCAGGATCCAGGTCATTTTAATCAGCTTTTTGTAATTTGTCACTCAAATGATAAGAATACTAATCCACCACAATGTGCTTTCTGCCAGGCACACGAATATTAATCCATCCACTGTTCTACCACACGTAGATGTGTTGTTCGCTTTAACTGCTTATGGCTGACACGTCCTGTTAGCAATGCCTTTTTTCTTGCAGGACCGACAGAAGTAGTACCGTACATAAAGCAGCAGGCTTGCCTGGTTTTGGCTTTGGGAAGGTTATTTATGTAGTTGCCTACACATACATTACTTATTCAAAACATCTTCTGGTTTTGGAAGTAAATTAACTTTTTTACTTGAAGTTATTGGCATCTGTGCAAATAAATTGCTTTGGTCCATCTGTATTTGGCAAAACAAAAATATACAGCTCCTTCTGGCCAAAATATATAAAACCCCCCAAACCCCCAAAACCCACAATGAATGAAATCTGGGAACGCTGAAATACAGCCAATAGGAAAGCCGAAATGTGAGCGAGGGTGTAAAGTGGCATCAGCGTTCAGTGAGTCGCCTCAGAAACACCCTCGTGGTAACACTGCCCAGCTGTCACAGAGCTCAAACCTCTTAACATTATCAAAATCATTCCCCAAGAGTTTTTCCTTTAAAGAGCTGATAACAGAAGGAGTTTTAAGTCACATTTTTACATGTGGCACATTTAGGGAATCTACCGGATCTATAGGAGAGAGCTTCCAAGTATCCTTGTTACAATTTAGACCCAACTTTTTCCTGATGTTCAGATGTCTGAGATGAGAGCATGAAATCTCTGCAGGGGATTTTATGATTTGCACTTCGCTGGCAGGAGAACAGCCTTGTTGCTTCACTCCACCATGCGCTCTCAGTGCCAAAAGGAGTCTCCTTTCTCATATTCTGAAGAGCTTTAAATGTTACGAGATAGTATCAAAGGCACCTTGATGAGTGCAATATTGTAACTTCGTTTGTATGACAATGTTGGGAGTTTTTTTTAATCTTGGCAATAAAACAAATTAAGAAAAATCACTCTCCTCTCTCCCATCTGTACAGAAGTTAACAGAAAGCTATCAATATACTAAGAATATATATATTTTCTTGTTAATGTCGCAGACCACAGAGGAAAAGCACATCTCTGCTGAGGAAGGTAATACCTACAAAATCTCCCAGAAGTCTACAGCCAAAGACAGAGTTGCAGTTCTGTGGGTTTCAACCAAGGGTCCTCAGACTGCACAGAAAAGGTTGGGTAATGATGACCAAGCAAAGCAAGCAGTATGTGCAATGTGGCAGGCCACAGACGTGATGTTTTTGAGGCATTTTCCCCTCCTTTGCAAAGCTTTCACAACTCTGCTGATCAAAAGCCATGGAAGAGATGCTCAAAAACCTGTATGATGTCTCTGGCCAAGCCTAAGGATTTTACCCATAGTGAGTGGGTTTTGGTAAGGTCCTTCTCTTCATAAAAACATGTTTTTATGCAGAATGTGTAGACGTGCCAAATATGGTAGTGAGGTACGACATAATAGCAGATATCCAAGGTGTATTTAATCACTTAACACCAACTTTGCAGGTAAAATCCAGCAATTGTCTACTTTTTTTCTTCTTTAAAAACTCAGGACCAATAGCTGAGGTTGGCCATCATCATGCTCTTCTGCTAAGGGCTGGATGACAAACCTACACACTAAGAAGTCAGGTTACAAAGAATTTCAAACCAACAATTAGGTCTCACCTTTCCTTCCCCTTCGTTAAGAATGAAAGTGAAGCAAGAGCCCCATGATGACCCACTAGAAAGCACAAACACCCAAACCTGTTGCAGGGGCATCACATCATCCATCTTTCTAAAGCTGTCAAGAGATGTTTGTCATTCCAATACTGCTTCCATCTCCCAAAGCTAAGATAACACGCCCATCAATCTCAGCTAGAGTTAAAAGAGGAGTTGAAAAATAAATAGTTCTGAGTCATGTTACTGAGAAGGATTCCACACACTATTAATTTTAGCTTGGAAACCAATTAAGACACCAAATCAGCATTACTTCCCCTCTGCTTTTTTAAGGTATAATGACCTATTCGCTTGCATAAATTTATTTATTTTGTGACAGTGATCCTTGCAAATGCTTTAGAAGTTTAAACAACAATAATTTTAGTCCTGGTTTCTGGCAACAAGAAAATTTTGGCTAAAAGAACGTCAAAGATATGGGCAAGACAGCATGATTCTCTCTATTTTAGAAGGCCATTCTTAAAATAAAAGAACAATAATAAGAAACATAATGACATATAAGCAAAACTTGCCCTACACACTCCATGAGCATCAATAGGCTGGAATAAATCAGTGCCTTCCACTCAAAACCTAGGGCAGCCTTCGTTCCCTTCAACCCAACTGAGGCTTCTTGCTCACAAGTGCCTCCAGCTCTGGCACTACTTCTGAACATGACAGCAGTAATCGAGTGATGCCAGTGGGCAAAGCTGCACAACCCTTCCATAAAAGGGTTGTTAAAGCATGAACTCACCGCCCACCCGATGGACTCAATGCTCCTGCCCGACTCCTGGAGCTCACACAATGGATATTACCTCTACTCAGCAGTGAACTTGCAGGAGCTTTTTAATATTGACACGGAAATGCCACTCTTGTCAGATTTGCCTTCCAGATGTCTCAAATGTCACCTGTGTTTGCTAAGTGCTAGTCCAATATGAAGTTTTCTGAGTATCTATGGGGAAAAAAAAAAAATCAGCCCTGCACCTCAGTGCCCTGATTTCCCCTGGGTGCCAGTATCCATCTGAGAGCTTTCTGGGGGACTGTTTCAAACTCCTTTCTGACTGTGCCAGCACAGGCATCTGGAAGCTTCGACGAAAAGCCCTGACTAAAGCAGCAGAGTTGGGACTAGCACTTTATTCAACTATAAGTCAAAAAGAAAAAATCATCTGGATTCAACCAGAGAGTTAACCGAGGGTCTTCGAACAAGGGGTTAAAGCCAGACTCTGTGTCATGGGAGGGGTTTTGTTGTGTTTATTTTCCACAGAACTAAACTCAAAAAGATGAAAAGTCTTTCTGTGATAATGGAAGCACACTGGAGTATCTAGCATTGGATCAAAACCTGAACATCTTTATTCAGAAAAGCAGGAATAGATCATGAGAAGACAGAAGACTGCAAGTCCAGTGTCAAGGGCCGACCGATCAGAGCATGCTACCACTGCTGGCAAGCAGAAGATAAAACAAAGAATTTCAATTGCTTGCCCCAGAGCTCAGATCAGTATATGATGCCACCCACTCCAGCTTATCTATGGGAAAGTATAAAAAATGAAACAATAAAAAGCTATCCTCTCAAGAAACGGTTGTTAGATCAGTCGCTCTCAATAATAATAAAAAAAATCATTATGAACTGGAACTAAAATGAACATCGTAGTATTTCTATGACAAAAAAATAATCTGCTGAAACATCCACTTTTGGGCCAGATTTCAAATTCTTCAGTGAGAAGACTGTGTATTATACACCTGAGAAACACTAACTTTGCAATTCCAAAAACAAGCTTGCAACAAAAAGTTCTTACTCCAAAACAAAAGCACCCATAAAATACATTCCTGAGGCAAAAAAAATTCTAATTTAAAATTCACATCCTACTAAAATTCAAATGAATTTCCCTAGGTAGGCAAGCCCTTAAATGTATACCTCCATTTAATTACACTGCAGTTCCTGTGCAGACAAGTCCCAAGATGCTCTTACATGATAATCATTAAATATGAAGTGGTGAAATGAATTGCAACATTTAGTGATGCTTCTTATGGACTAAGATTTATAGAGGAAGCATGAAATAAAACTAAAAAATGTGCATGGTTACTATGTCTGCATGTTGTACTGATGGGAAAAAAAGGCCAGACAGATATGAAAATAGTCACTGAAAGTTATGAATAGCTGGGCACAGGCACCTTACCAAAGACTTCTGCTGCAGAAGGGAATGCTCAGCCCACCTACTTACTTAATCCATGTAATAGGAGTATTAAAATTAGAAAGAAATCTAATTATATTTTACAAGTCATTTAAACACCATGAAAATCATTTGCAGAATTGTGCTATTTATTAAACACAATTTTCTGCTTGGCTCTACACTTCAGCACTTGTTTAAACAGAGTGGTGAAAAGTTCAGGTGTAACTCCCAGTTTCACTACATTAAAAAAAAAAACAAACCACAACACCAAAATACCCCCCAAAAACCAGAAAACAAATCCAGGTTTGCAAAACAATCATCTGTTCGTGGCCGCAGAAATGACACAAGTGCAAAGTATCTCAAATTGTGCTCCCAGAAATGAAGAATAAAAGAAAAAAAAAAAACCTGCAACTAGGCGAAAGAAATTTTGAACACAAGTGCCTTGGTCCAGCAAAAAGCATCCAGCTCCTTCACACACCTTCACAGCTTCTCTCTAAACATACACTCCTAGAAATAAAGGTTTAAAATATATTTTCTACACTAAAACATAGGCAAAACAGGTTTGGAAGATTGTTCATAGTGCTTATAAGCACTTCATTTTCACACAAGCACATGCATTGACTATATAAATATTTACAGTTTGGCAGTTCACTCTCCCAATCTGCATGGCTTTTCTCCGTTGGGTTTCACCAGCGATATTTCCTCTGAATTTCCACATTTCCAGATGCTTTGCTCGTACAGCCTTGATGGAGAACAGTTGTGCCTATTAGCAGACAAGCTGCTGACAACTAAACCGAGCTTCTAAAAGCTGGCAGAGAGATAATCTGGCATCGAGATCTGATAAGTTCAGAGAGGAAAGGCATGGTGGCCTACAAACACTGAAAAGGAAAACCTAGTCAAGCCCTGAGCCTTTCCTTCGGATGCTTCTCATCTCATTCCAGAGTACTTCAGTCAAATCAAGCAAAAATCTTGTCTTGATCAACCGTTCTGTTGTCCAGCACCACTCAATTCTCAACAGACACAGCCTTCTATTAAACGAAGAAACATTGCTCCATGAAGTTATACTGTCTTAAATAAATTATATTTATAAATACATTTAACACAGACATTTTAAACGACTGTTTCTTAATTGTTGAAAACAAGATGAAGACCAAAAACCCCTGTTTTATTTTGATGTAACCTCTTGCTTTTCTTTCCCATAAATAAGCAGCAATGAACAATCTTCAATTTACAAAAGGTATTATTTTGGGGGTGAAAGAAAGGCAAATGCATCTGGGAGTGCAGATGTTTATTGAGACCTTTGGTGAAACCCTGAGCACTGGTACCCCTGCTATCCCCAAGCAGTGGCACATCAGGAGAACGTCAGACTGAGTATGCCCCACCAAGGTTAGCAGTGTGTCTCCCTCTCAGCCCCTCGGTTTGCCATCCCCCTTCTCGCACGGCTTTGCACGCCATGCACGGCACACGGCCAGTCATTTGTAGAGATGCCCCAGCCAGGGCTTGCCCTCATATCCAGGGGAAAAAAGTAACCCCACAGTGTACCCCCAGCTTAATCTCATGGTCATCTATTTCCAAGGTAACCCCAGAGATTACAGGGGGCTTCAGTTTTATGTCAGTATAAACGTGCTGGGGCAGGTCAGTGCCACCGGCACAGGCACACCGGGAGCTCGTCCTGGTCTGGCCCCAGCAAGGACAAGTTCAGGCAACATCGTGCTTAACCTATCCCAGCAGCAATGTCATCGCGACTTACCGAAGGATGAGCCGTACCACTGCTTCCCAGTGCTGTGCCAGACCAGACAGTGGTTTTATTCAGACAGTGATTTTTTCTTTAGACAGCACTGGAATCCTTCCAGGGTAGATAAAATCTGAATTTTTCCATGCAAAGACCTAAAATAGTCATCAAACATGTAAGACCTCATGTATATTCTTATACTCCTCCTCAGGCATTCTGTCTTGGCCACTGTTGAGAGACAGGATTTCTTCGTTTTGACCCCGAATGACTTTCCCAATGCATCTTACAGGTGAAGGGGATTCCCTCCCTCTCCTGCTGCTGCCTTCCCACCTACTCCTTAATTAAAGATGCTAAGGTCAGATAGAAACCATATTGCAGCTTAAAACTGAACTGTAATGCACAAAAAATAAGAATATGGATAGGTTTGGGAAAACAGACCATTGGCAATAATTTTGGTGTTTACTGAGAATCTTTAAACTGTTTTAAAACAGATAGCAAGGAAGATTATTGCAATTTAACAATAAAGAAGAGGAAAAAAGCACAAGGAAACATATTCTTCACTTCTGAATACACACCAGGGGCCGGGGATCTCTTTAGGAACATAAGTAATTAAAAAAATCTAAAGAAAGAAGGCAAATGGAAACGCTGTTTAATCAGAATTATCCCAGCTGAAAGGACTGACAGACCCAGGAGCAGCACCCTTGTTTTGACTGTGAGCACACAGGGGCTGCCGCTCTCCCAGACATCAAGGCATTAACAAACAGCCAAGCTGCCTCCACGGTCAGGTTCATCCAAATACCTTTTCCATGAACTAATCAAATAGGCATTTATCAGCTGAAGGAGGAATACGCTAACCTAAGGGGTTTCACGTAGGAGTTTTTCCCCTTCATAAAGAGTCACGAAACTTTTAGTCCAGAAGGTCTTAGATTATCACGCTGTAGCCAGACTGGTACAAAGCATCCTTGATGTCTAGACCAAATGAAAAGATTAGCAGGTCTGCTCCAGTGCTGATTACACCAGGCTCATGCTATTTTTCCAGCGGATGCTTTCATAATTAAATATCAAGTAACAGGAGGTACTTTAACATTTATGTCACCCTCACCTATGAAAATAATAAAAAGGTGGGTTTTTTTTTGCATTGAGAACTATAAAGTACCAAAAATCATTCTATGGCCGTAACAGCAACCTGTCAAGCTGTAAAGAGAAATCTAGATTTTAGCGAAGAGGGTCCCTTGGGAATGCCGTGTATCGGCAAAGCGGAACAGCAATCACATTATGCCTGTAACTAATATGGACAAAGTGGAATGAGTAATAAAAGCCAACAAAAAACAACTTTCACTCTGATTAGCGATCACAGACTAATAGCCTTCAATTGCAATTTAACATTAGGTGGCACCATCAATCACTCCGGTCTCTGCACGCAGCAGCCACTACGCCTGCCTAGAAGGCATCAGGGCTACCTTCGGACATGGATTTCTACTCAGAGCTTTGCCAGGGTCCAAGGTCCCTCGAATGCAGGAGTTGTGTGCATCTGGAAGAAGTGCAAACCCCCTAACACAACCCTGAGCACAACAAGAAAGGGCCTCAAGGGCAGGCTCTCCAACAGCCCCATTTTTGTTTGTAAAGTGAACAGACTTGGTCCAGACAGGTCTATTGACGCTTTCGGATAAAGAAAGGTGACAGATTTTAGCTGGTTTGAATTGCTTTGTTCTGCATCATGCAAACATATCCCATTTTAAATTCAGACAGGGCCGTTCATAACAAGAAACCCAACACACAAAAATTCCAAAGGGAATGATTATTTAATAGAGAAATAAACAGACAAATAATGGCTCTATTAAACAACATACATACTTTCTTGGTAATTTCATCAAAATACAAGACAACTGGCCAGGTTTTTATGAGGATTTTTTGCTTTAAACAGCTGGGTGTAAGCTTTGAGCAAGTTACTCAACTCTCCTG
>NW_010244313.1:36485-52278 GCF_000690775.1 Eurypyga helias
AAAGCTGATGGGATGGGGCTGTGCTGCCGCAGCTACACAGGCAACCGTGTCATATGAAAGAGATTACTGTTTCATAAATTGCTACAAAGTTTACGATAGCTGGAAACCTTCACCTAATTTCCAGCTTAAATTTACGCATAGCTCATTTATGCCCATTTGTTCTTTTGCCAACACTGCTCTACAGCCTAAGCAGGTCCTTTGCCTCCCTGGTACTTACCTCCTGGGATATTTATAGAGCAATCATATCCCCATCAGCTTGTGTCCTGCCAGGCCCCGCAAGCCAAGCTCTTTCAGCCACCTCTGGTAAGTCTGGCCCCTCGTTCCCTCCCACATCCCAGCAAGCCCTTTTCAGCACCTGTTCCCGCTTGAATTAATTTTTTTTGCATATGGGAGACCAGCGCGGTGCAGTTTTCCAGACGACTTTCTGCTAACGGCATTAATAGTTCCTACCTCCATGGAAATGCCTTGCTTGAGAGCGTCAGGATTGCATTTCCCTTTTGCACACTACTGCACAGTCATGCTCTAAGAACAGTAGATTATTTTTTTTCCTGTTCTTTCTGCCCGAGATGCCTTCAGGCTTGATCCAAGAGTAGATAATACTCTGAACTGGGAAGCAAAGAACCTGGCTCTTAACCTAGGTCAGGTATTAACAGCCCACAGAGTGATCCTGCAGAGTCACATCTTGTGCCCTTTCTTCATTCCCACACTTGCCTATTTAAATCCAGAACTCACTGAGGACAAGAATTACCTCTTCATCTAAATTAACCCAGTGCCTCCAAAGGATCCTGCCCGTGGCTGGAAAAATCTTCATGCCTCCCAGGTTGGAAAGTTTCAGTCTAACTCAATTATTTTACTGGTTTGGCATCATTTGGAAAGAAACATCCATAACTGTGTAAGAGGGGGGTGGTATTAGTAAATAAAAAGGCAGCTGCTAATGGCATACTGAATCACGACGAAATCTAAAGGCATTTCCAGGAACTTGCGAGTTTTCTATTATTTTTGTGAATGTTCCCATAAATGGCCATTACTGAGCAATCTTTGGAGAGACTGCAACGGGTGGGAAATTTACTGAAAATGAGAAGAAAAGCTGGATTCAGGGAGACATAAATTCACTGGGCAATTTGTAAGGTCTGCTGTAAAACCAGCATGGATGGGGATAGCGCTGGTTAGAATTACTCTGGGCTCCCAGCATGCTGCCCCCACCATAAAAATGGAATTGTGAAGAGAAGAAGAATCTCCTTGGATATTTTTCAAAAGTTTTTATAAGTTATACAGATGGACAGCCAGGGTTAGGAATCCTCACAAGGAAGTATGCTAAACCTGAAAAAAACCCTTAGTACTAGAAAAAACCCCTCTTATCTAAGAGTATACTCAGCAGAGGAAACCAATCCTTCCAGACTCGTCACAGGGCACATGAGGTCTAAGCATCAATATTAATATACCATCAAGCTTATCAGAGACAACCTGGTCTAGTGGAAGGTGTCCCTGACCATGGCAGGGGGGTTGGAACTGGATCATCTTTAAGGTCCCTCCCAACCCAAACCATTCTATGATTCTATGATTCTATATACTACCAACCAATATGCAGACAGGAATTTAATGTCTCCTAGCAGGATGCATCACTCGGCCTGGTTTCAAACCATGCACACACAAAATATACCAAAATTCAGTCAACTGCAAGCCAAATCCAACAAATGGAGCCACTAATTATAATAGTATGAGATGTAAGGTTATATTAAACAGAATCAATTCTGAATTTATAAAGTTCTATGGACTAATAATTTTATTTTCCATTTCATGTCAATTAAAAAATATCTGCTGGGTTGAAATACCAGGAAGGAGCTGTGGTGCAACCCAAGGTTTTGCTGGTGCTTGCACCAGCACCTGAGGATGAGTCTGCCCAAGGATGAGTCTTCCCAAGAATGAGTCTTCCCAAGGATCTGAGCTGGGAAAACGCTCCCTGTTCCCAGACAGCAGGACTTCCAAATGGTATGTTAAACATGGAACATGTACTAAAATATCTTTTACCTTACAATCGGAGCAAAAACATAACATAGAATCAGAACGGTTTGGGTTGGCAGGGACCTTAAAGATCATCTAGTTCCAACCCCCCTGCCATGGGCAGGGACACCTTCCACTAGACCAGGTTGCTCCAAGCCTTATCCAGCCTGGCCTTGGACACTTCCAGGGATGGGGCATCCACAGCTTCTCTGGGCAACCTGTGCCAGTGCCTCCCCACCCTCTCCGGGAAGAATTTCTTCCTTACATCCAGTCTAAACCTACCCTCTTTCAGTTTAAAACCAATATACCCTGTGTAATGGTAAACTGCTTCAACTGCACGAGCAGATTCAGTCAAATACTGAATGCTCAGATGCACCGGAGGGGCTGACACACTCATAGGTGGGACTAGAGAAAGGTGTCAGCAGCTCTGCAGGGGATCCTGCGACACAACGCCAGGTACTTCCTGCACTCAGTCCGACTCGAACACACACAAGGTGCCTTTTCTAATGGCAAAGTGGAACTTCTCAGGACAGCAGTAATGCTGAGAAAGGAGCTGAAGAAGAAATTTCAATGAGGGAAGTTTTACTCAAGCTAAGGAAATGGCTGATGCCTGGTGCTTCTCACTTACCACTACCACAAACCCCACATTTCACAGTCACGCTGTTACACTGCCCCAGTACAGTGCCTTTGTGGGAGGCCTATTTTAAAATACACATTGGATTCAAGGTCTCTGCCTCAACAACACATTTGCCTGAATTACTGCTAAAAAAAGTTACCCAGCTACCCACCACTTGTCTTTATGGCTCATCTCACCCCAAGTTTTTCTAAGCAAACCAGTCACACTCATTCGCAGCTATTCATTTAAATGCCTATAGGAAAGAAAAGCCTGGCAGGAAAACAAAACAAGAGTGCCTGGTGTGGAAATAACTGCAGTAAAGTCAGCAGACAGACCGATAGGTATCGCCGATAGGACAACCCAAGTACAGCAACCAAAAGCTTAGCCGGCCTATTTATGGTAAAAGGTTAAGAACTAATTATGCTGGGGATGATAGTTCAGTGCTTTGAGCACCAGCTTCAAAATAACCGGACTTGTTGGGAAGTCGGTGGTTGAATTCCAACAGGGCCGGTTTAAGCCGTTCATCCCAGTGAGGTAGACAAGCTGGGCTCCAGGAGGGTTACCGCCTGGGGGTCCTCTGGGCGACTATTTAAAACCCTAAATCTTATGTCTGAGTCTTATGGGAGCGTGCAATGGTTCCCCCCAAATACACACGGTGTGTGGAGCACATAAGCCCCATCCCCTGGGGGCTGAGGTGACAGTACTGGTGCGGGAGGACACACGACGTCTCTCACTCCATTAATTCACATGACCCCACTACGCAGCTCCCCTTCCTACAGGTAAAATGCATGAATACGGTAAGTGATTTAGGAAAAAATATATTTTAATGGCAAAACACAGTGGGCAACAACTGCTGCCCATTCTTTGTATTATGAAAACAAAAGGATTCTTCTAAACCCGGTCTGCTTGTCTGACACATGACTGACATTTATGTTAGCTGCTACCCGAAATTTCATCCTTTTTCTCAAGGCACATAAAAACATGACAACCATTCATGTTCCACTGTGAACATAAGCAATGCTTTAAGGAAATTATTCTTATTCCTCATTATATAGAGGATTACCTGAGAGATTGTTATTATTAACAGCAATTAGCATCAGACAGCAATTTATAATTTCCAAACCCAGATACAAACATTAGCAAAATATTTGCCAATAGAAAGCCATGTGTTATTCCCATTGCATGGGAAACAAATTATAGAATTCAAGTGATTTGTGTCTTTACAACAGAACTGGGAAGCTTATACAAGAGTTATCATGCAAATAGTACATCGGGGATAGTTTCAGTAGACTACAAATTATTCTGGGACTCTGACTCACTCTCAAACAAAATATTCTCAGTCTGAACTCTCTTTACAGGCAGACTTTACTATAAAGTAAGAAAAGCTTAAGAAGCCACTCAGAAGAAAACAGTAATAAAATTTTACAAAGAAAAATTACTTGTAAAACCACTATTATTAAGAATTGTAGTTGGACTCCAGGCTGAGAACTCAGCTGATGTAAGTCTATCCTAATGCCATTTAATTGAGTTATATAGATGTAAACCGCAAAAGAATCCACTCCTGAGCCTACCAGGAAAGCAATCTCTCCTCACATTGTCTGCAAATGTTGGTCACTATAAATACATAAGAAACATGCAAGGATGAGCCACCCACACAAGCTTTTGGATAGAGTATTATGTACTCATGAACAGCTTTAAAATGTATATATAATGCTCAGAGCAAAAGATGTATCTTTATATTATGGGAAACCAAACTTGCCCGTGTGAGTCGCATTCCTAACCTCTCCACGTAGCCATGATTAGAGGATAAGAGAGGAGAGCTCAAGCCTTGGGAACACTTTGGAGGTGGAAGAAAACAGTAAATTCCCCAAACTTCTGTGAGAAGCTAAGCTAGGGAAGAAGGAGCGCCCCAAAACACCACCAGCCCTGGCCGAGGAGACCTGCATGGGCTTGGGCTCATTGCTAGGAAGTTTGGGCTCTCTAGCATCATCAGCGCTGGACCTGTGGAGGAGCCACTCATGGGCTACGGGTGCTCCCTGTGCTCATGGACTGATGTAGGACGGCAGCACCCGCTTCATCCAGCACCCTCTCATGTGCTGCTTCTCCTACGCTAAAAAGCAAGAGGTTACTGGCGAGGTGGGGGAAAGGGTTATTTTAACAATTATCTCCCATAATACTTGCAGTAAGTGACAGCTTAAACAATACTTTTCAGACAGAAGCAAAACATCTGACATTTTGTCTTCTTGAATCACTAGCAAAAAGCGGAATTGAGGAGCACAGAAGAGTTACAAACCTAACAATTGAAGAATAGTAAGAAAAAAAGCATGTACCGAGGGATTTCTCAGCAGAAGAATGATATACTAGACAAAAATAAAAGGATATACCATATGTTGAGTAATAAAATTGGCAAACCTAGTAAGGTTAAAATACTGCTATTACACACATCTGGGCAAAACCAGGGAGAAAAAAAAAAAAATCATTAAGCAATCTGAGAACCCCCAAACAAAGAAACTGTAAAATTCTGAACTGTAAAGCAAAGGAAACACACTTAATCCCTCAGGAGTTTAAGCATGTATTTCAACTGGGTTATACCATCCCTCATAAGGACATGGAAGCACACAAAAACCTAGAGAGACAATATAGCCACTGTGAGCCTGCCGGCAGAAAGCCAACTGGCTTCAGTACCCACAGCCCTGGCACCTGTTGGGTTTATCATCAGCAAATGCATTACCTCCTTGGGGCACACAGGGAAGAAAAATACTCTACCAAGGGCCCGCTTTCCAGAAAAAGTGCACGACTGTGTACTGCAAGTATTTTAAATCGGGATTTCCAGCTGCAAAACAAGCCTCCCTCAATGCTGAAGTAGTCGGGACTTTTGAGTGTTGCAAAGCCATGTGCAGAAACACATAACCAAGCAGCAAATAATATAATCCTGCCCTCATGAAACTCTGTTTCATCTATAACCGCAGATGTAACCTCTTCCATGGCCTCCCCTGAGGCTAATTTATTTATGAATGTTCCTATTAAAAATAGGACTGCTAGCACAGTAGCTTACTTTCCAGCGTGAACAGGGGAGGCAGGATAAATGCAGTTTAATGAATAAATGTCTTGTCACAAGACATCTCTTTTTATAGGTACATGTAGTCTGGGTTCACCCCGCCAGACTGAAAACGTTGCTCCCTTGTGCCACCCCGATACCAAACCCTTGCACACAGGCACACGTAGGGTGGGTATTTGGAGGTGGGTTTTTTTTAGTTTGCCTTTTTTCAAGTGCAATTAAACGTCTTGGGGCAAGATTGGAAGTTTAGAAGGAAACTGCACACAGGTAGCTTTAGTTTACAACATAAAAAATAATATATACCCCTAATACTGCCTTAACACAAAATGACTTTTTAGAAATTTCGGCATTTTTCTGACAGAGCTAATTATCATGACTTGGCAACATGGAAAGGTTTGTTCTTGCTATCACCCTACTTGTTCTTAAAAAGGAGGAGGAGATGGCTTTTCCCTACCAGAGTAGCAAATAGCACATAAGCGGGACCAAGATGTGGGAGAAATCTTAGAGCTCACTAGAAATTATGCTTTGAGAAAAGGGGGTTTTAGGGGATTAGGAGGAGATGGGGGAAAAGAGAGGGAGCGTGGCTGGTCGATGAGGCAGGGGAACACGAGGGATGGCACACAATAAGTAATAAAAAAGCAAAATGAGAGCACGATGTAAAGGGACACATGAGGAAGGCTTTGAACAATAGCAGAGCGCGAGGGGAGGAAGTGAAACAGAGATGCCTTTGAATGCCAAAGGCACAGAAGGGAAAATCTCTGCCATGCTTTTCATCCCTACGAACAGTGACTTCTGTTCAGGGCTTCTGGAAAAGCACGTGGTGGATTTGGAAGTCTCCAGCCATGGAGAAAGACCATGATGGAAGATCTTCATTTAGGGGATGACCTGGCAAGATCCTGACAGCTTTCAGCAGCTGTACTCAGAGTCCCAACCACCCGCCTGCCGCTCCGCCGACGGCTGCGATCGCCCTCGCTCCCCTGCTTGTCATTCTCAGCCCATATCAAATGAAAGAGAGATGGGGCAACCTTGGCAGCCTGCGTGATAGACGGGCAGGAGTGGGACCACAGGAAGAGCTGCTGAAAGGTCTGAAATTGCTGATGTCTCCCACAGCATGAAGGACACTTGCCATGCATAATGGATAGGATGCTGAGTATTTTCCCCGTATCCCAGTTGGCCTGTGTACCACTTGCTGCCTGCTTCTCAAAAAGGAGGAAAAAAACCCCAAGCCAGCCCTGTGAAATTGTGTGACATAGTATCAGAACAGCTTCTGTATTTTGGAAGAGTTGTTTGTGCGCTGCCACCTTCCAGAACGATGCCAAAATAATGGGGCAGTGCAGGGGAAGGCTATTGCATCCACAATGGTACCTGCCCAAGGCAGGGGGATGCGGCCAGTCCTGCTGCCACCCGGACAGGTCAGTCCTGGGGCCAAAGGCTGAGCTTTTTGGTGCTTAAAAATAGGACATAAGTGCTTTTTATTTAATACCATGTGTAAAAATTAAAATACAAAGATTACCTAAAACAACCAACAGAATTACTGGCGGCAGCAAAGAGTTTATTGCTGGAAAACCAATATCCAAAACAAGTTTAAAAATCCGTAAGTTTTCACAGATACTGAGCATTACCTGGGCTAAGGACTTCACCGCTCGCTCAGGATCTTTGTAATATCAGTACAGCAATATAAAGCTTTTATGGTATTCACAGTGGATTGGAAAACAAAACAGACCAAACCAAGACAAATCTGAATTCAGCTTTTCAGGGGGGGGAGCTTACTTCACTTCACCACCTAACAGCCTCCAGTGAGCTGCAGCAGCCCTTTCCCTGCCATTCCCAAATGAATGCAAATCAAGATCTGAAAAATTCAGGCATCGGTTTTCACATCCAAGATTCCAGATATTTGCTTCAAACAGTATTTCAAATTCGACTCTCAACTGGCAAAGCTGCTTTCACACAGGCATATCTCACCGCCTGGTTACGTACCACTGTACACTCTTGTACGACGGAGACAGTAAAAACTGAGAGGGTAAAGGTTCCGTGGGCTGTTCGAAAGTCAAGTTGTACCCCACAGTAGTTTGGACAAGGAATAGAAACTGCGAAAAATTGATTTTCTTCAGTTTCCACAAGTGTGGAAACCAGGATTTTTTAAACCAAATTAAGCCCAAAAAGGCAATTAAATCCATAAAAGCTAGGAGGAAATTGAGTCTGTACCACATACTAATGCTTAAATTTATAAGCGGTGGAAAGAAATCCACAGGAAAAAACACATTAAATTATGTATATTAGCGTAACAAAATAAGGAAGGGAATTCTTTAATAAGTTATGCTTTTTATGTCATCCAATTACCAAACCCAATATTTAGGACTCGAGTGTTTCAAATCCAAATCAGCTTAAAAAGGCTGCAAGAGCGAGGTTTTGGTTGGATCAGTGTCACAACGTGCAGGGAAAGAAAGCTGCTCGCAGAGCAGCAGGAACAGATTTCTAGAGCATTAATTTATTTTTATTATTTTTATGTGCATTACTGCTCAAAAGTTTAAAAATTTAACTAAAAAGAATAATAAAACAGTATCAGACAAATATATGAGATTCTGGGCTCTAATAACAATCTTTCTGAATGACGCCAAAGGGAAAAAACTGACTGAATTCACAATGACTTCTTGTGAAAGCTCATTCCTTTACGAAAACATGTCATACGATGTTGATTTTTTTTTCCTTATTAGATAAAAAAAAATATATCCTATATTCTGAAACGAAGTACTAGAGTCTTACGCGCACTCATGTGCGTGCAAAGTGGTCTCCGTTTAAGCGTAATGCATTTTTGTGTTCAACCATTTAAGTCACATGCAAAGATATTCTGGAAAGTCGCATCAACCGTTCAGCTGAAACAAAGGTTTCTTTCGCAGGTATTTTCCTGAAATGCTTCATCTAAGACGTTCAAGTGAGCAAAATTTTATTTGTCTCAAGAGGTTTTTTGAGAGATGACGCTTCATTCCCAGCGGTAATCTTAAAGTTAAACATCAAAGTTCATATTACTTTTCTTCATATTTTTTCCATTTTCTTTTTTTATTTCCTTTCTCATTTTGAAAGACTTTATAAAATGCAAAGAGCACATGATCTTAAGCAACATGAATCTTCAGAGGATTGCTAAAATATTTGATGATTGTGTCCAGAAGCTATGTAATGGATTCTGCTGCTGTAAATATTTCTAGCATATTATCTACAGAAACTATTTATATGAGAGACCACTATTATTTGATTCAAGAGCCGAAGATTACTTAACGTGAAGCTCCGTAGGTATATCATTAAAGACAATAATAAAATACAACTATTATTGTGCTCATCAGATTCCCAATTCTAAACTGCAGTGCAGAGAGCTTCATAAATTTCCAGTATCACACGTGCCATACTAAAAAATCTCATACATAAGGACTATTTCATAGTGAGTTATTTTTATTTCACTAAGTTTTTTAGGGATACTGCATCCAGCTTTCTCTCTTACATGCCCTTTGCAAAAGAGCAAGGCACAGGAAACAGATTTCAGGATAAAGAGGAAGCACAATTGCTAAACCAAATCCCACCCCCCTGCCCCGGCATTCCCCCAGACAAGAAGCATGTGAAAACTGAAAGAGAATCTGGTCAGTTGAGAAACCATAGTTGCAGAGCGCCTTGCAAGAGCACGTAAGAACAAACAAACGGTTATCTGATGGATTCGGGAAAAGGAAAGTGTAGGAGGAGGAAATAATATTAGTTACCCTGCAAGTACCATTCCCAACCGGAGTAGGAGCGACTGTGAAAGGAAATATTGCAGCTCCACTGGCCCCCGAAGGATTATAAATCTTTTGGCCCTTGGGAGCAGGTAAAAAAAGCATTTCAATCATTAAATAATGAAGAACAGTGCTGAAACCTTCCTGGTGATAGCATGTGCAATCAGGTGTTGGCCAGACGGACGGAAAGTGATTTACAGTAACAGCTTTGGTGGGTGAGGAGATTTCTCTTTATAAATACAAAAAGATGGATCTAATTTTGTAGTATGAAAAATCAACATGTAGATTTGGATAAAATCTCTAATCTTGCAAGTGATGTTATCATTTGGGAGTTCCTGGCCAACTCTTTGTGGTTTCTTAAACAGTTTTATGAGGCAAGGGAAAAGGATGAATGAAGTTTTTCATTTGTAGGAACTGTAATAGTTTTAAACCCTGGTTTCAAACGAAAAAGCAATTAGCTTATATATGGAACACCTCAAAGAAAACACCTGATCGTTGCAATAAATAATATCTGAAAACAAGAGCAGCTTCAACATCCAGAAGCCCTTCCAGTAAACTGGGAAAAAGCTACAGACTGCCAATGGAATTATGTGGAACAAAAAGGTATTAATACTATATGATCTTCTGTAAGAGAATTCAAAGCTAATAGGAGTCAATTAAAAGATCACTATAGACTACTTTTGGATTGGGATTTATGCCCAGCGACACTATTACAAAACCTAGAAAACAAAAACCCCTCCGATTCTGCTCTACATAGCCTCTTCCCAGCATGATCCTCTGCATACAATCACTAAAGTGAAATAAAAATGTACAGATATAATAAATAATTTATAGCATAGCAGAAGATGTGAAACGTTAAGTGGCAGATGTTAAACAGGAACAGTAGATTTTCACATATTTTTGAGAAATGCTGCAAGTTGCTGACAGAGAAGATACAGAACAAAATTAATCCTGTTAGCTAATTGAATTCCCAGAGCCCTTTCTGAACAGAAAGGGTTTGGTTTGAAGAATCTGTAAAGATTTTTTTCATACATGCATATACTGTAATGCACTGATAATGAATTATAATTTAGATCAAATTATTTACAATTATAATTGAATTACACTGCAATATAGGATTCTGGATATTGATTTAACTCATCTAAAGCTACATGACAGCCGATGCAACTGCAGGCAACAAAACCCCTAGCTTTGATCTCAAGAGGCTTTGTACATCGTAAGGACCCAAGTCTTAAAATTAAACTTCGCTGCCAGTTTCTACTCCCTGTTTAGAAGGGACAGCTGTGGCAATTCTCCCTCAGTAAAATAAATATGCTTGTAATCTGATAATTTTTCTGGATGGAATTGCATTGATTTTCCAAGATTTGTTAGCACAAGTCCACATCACAATTTTTAAAAACACCCGTGGTGTAGGCAAACACCATGCTTTCTGCCTGGGATTTCTTAATGCCATGCCTCAACAGGAAAGGGGAAAGTACAACCATAGATGAAGGTGCTGAAATAATGCCACTGGCTGTTTTGCACTGAGATATGTACATGATAATTTTGAAGTCTTCTGTTGGAGAAATACTAGCCAGACTGAGAAATCAGTTTAAGCTTTTTCTTTAATTATCTAGTTTCTTACACAACTTTTAGGTAACAAACCTGAGAAAATAACTTGGGGTTTTCTACAGGTTCATAAAATGTCAGAATAAACTATGGGTAGTAAAAACTCACTTGGGAAAAAAATGGTCGTGTTAAGATGTAAAAGCCATGATGCTCATTAGCTACACATCATGGGTACAACTGTTGGTTCAGTCCTGCTCTGCACCTACCACTCTGTGTGTCACCGTGCTCATCACTGGCCACCCAATTAACACACTGATGTAAATGGTGGACTGCTGTCATCATCCCAACATGCCCCTTCTTTGGTAAGGAAATCTCATCTATAAGAGCATGTGTGTGTGAGTGTTAAGCACACATTTAACTTCTAGGAAAAAAAAAAAATCACCAAAAATGGATGGAATCTAGCAGCGGCTTAAAGACATTAAATACATGGAGACTTGATACTGCAAGCGCTCTCACAGCGAAGTTGTTTTCTTTAGGCAGCTGAATTACCCTCCACTGTTAGCTGCCTAACAAGTACTCCGCATTCAAAAGACACAGTCTTAAAACACTATGTATCACACACACAAATTATATGTATGAAATTGCTGCATTTCCATAAAATCTCCTCTTAGATTTACTTCACTTTAAATATAGCTTACTAGCAAAATGTTAATGCAGCCTCTCCCTGTGTCAATTAGCACTATTACAGAGGGGGTGACCTCTCACCTTTGCAGGCAATGATTAAGGACGAGAAATTTCATTGATTTTTGTTAGCTTGATTTCCTCCAGCCATCTCGTCGTCAAGAAAACACTTTCTGCTACTCACCCTGCTTACCACTGAAGGAACTTCACCTTGCCCAGGAATACTGACTGTTTATACAATGCAAAGCTGTGCTGCCGTCGATTATTCATAGAAGTTCATAGCGATTAATTTATCCCATTCATCTAGTAACAGTTTATTAATAAAAACGGGCACCGCTGCCGCCAGCAGCGCCCAGAATCGCAGGTCTAGGTTCTGGCGCAGCACTCTTGCCACCAAAGGGACGTTCACTGCTCTCCCCAGTAAAGTGACAGCCAAGTTCTGGAAAGGATTTCAAAGCTGAGTAGTAAGTGTAAAAGCTTATTATTAAAACAGATGTGAAAAGCAGGATTAAGTCATACTAATGCAGTGCTCAAAACACAGTAGGCATTTAATAACCAACAGCTTATGCCCCATTCCTGAATATCTGGAGTCCAAACACTGGGTAACACTGTTAAGGACTGATTTTTTTCCAGTATCTCCCATCCCACTTGAGACCAATTCTTCCCCTAGTCACGTAGTGGATTTAACAGAAAACATGGTGGTTTCACCCGTCCGCGGGTGACCGCAGTTACAGCTGAAAGCGAGGAAGAGCTAACACGTCTGTCGCCTGGTTCCCAAAAATCTGAAGTCAAATCAGCAAAAGTGGACAAAGAAACTTTAAACGTAACCACTGCATTTTTGTCTAACAAGGTCACCGGTGTGGGAAGAGTACTAGAAACCAAAGTTACTGAACTAACTAGATCAACACCAACAATTATAGCTACTATATATTTTTTTAAACTGATGCTATTTTATGTCTGCCACAGAAAAGCAAGAGAAAGCAAAGAAAGCAAAGCAAAGAAAGCAAGAGAGAAAAAATATGAAAAAGCTGTGTCAGACATTAATAAAAAGTTTTAAGCAAAGTGGAGAAGACTAGCAAGAGAGTGAAACGTTTGCCTTACACTAATTGATAGTTATTTTTAAAAATATTTAAAGCACTGTGCATTACAAAATGCACTTACTAAACCTCCACTTACAGGGACATATTTCTCCTCTTCTGTCAAGCTTCATTTTTCCTACTGGATCTAGATTCTGACTAAGCCAAATATTTTTCTGGAAGTTATCTCTAGCATGCCTACATAAACACATTACTATCTGAAAAGATCCCTAATGTTCTTATGAGGGCAAAGATGCTGAATAAACACCAGCTTGGTTTTTATTTATATGAATGTTTTAAATAGCTTTTAAAACTTTCTAGGAGAGATGATTTTTATTTATGGCTTAGATTTTTGTGTGTCACATTTTTAAACAAAGGAAAAGGAGAGAGAAGCTCTGCTGTGCACATTAGATGTCAGGCGGACGTCAGAAAGGTGTGTAATTTCAGAAACGGAGAGACCAAATAATAAGAATAACCTTGTATTTGCTTATGTTACTGACTTCTCTCCCTACTATTAAAGCTGAAATTCTGTGTTGTGGCGGAGGTTTTTCAGAGCAACACAACATCGCCGAGAAATCTTTCCAAAACCTTCGCAGCATCGCGGCAGCTCTGAGAATAAGGAATTAGAAAATGTGACATTTGACAGGCAGCGGATAACAAGGTGCAAAAACCGCAAAGTTCCTGTAGGTAGAAAGGAAGCAAAGCAATGTAGTGGAAGAAAAAAATCCTGACAGCTCTGACACACGGGACCTATTTTTCTCCTCGATGCACATGTAGTTCTCCTACGAGTATAATGAGAGTTGTGCACATATGGTGAGGAGGAAAGGTTACTCCATATAGCAAACTGCCCAGCCGTCCCCCTTTGAAAATATTATGTTAAAGAAAGTATGAAGAGGTTCTGGTAACTTTTTGAGGCAACTAACCCATTTGGCAAAGGCTTTAGGTCATTTCAAAGCAGAAGTGGGAAAAGGCAAATGTTTATAACGTCTCAGGGAATGCCTAATGCCTAAAATCAATCACTTGTCTACTCAGAAGATAACTACTCCAATTGCAGTCCCCAAAGTAACAGCTACATCAATCCAACAGAAAGCAAGGATAAGAGGATTGATTGCAAAACCTGAGATTTCAGTGATTAAAAAATATTGTTGAATAGCTGAATTACCCAAATGCCTCCATTTAATGTCATCAACACATTACTCTGGGAATGGAGAGGACAAAAAAAATCCTTGTTACTCCAGACCAGTAAGAGGAGCTTCCAAGGAGAGCAATTGAAGCACAATGGCAGATCAGCTGTGAATAAAATTCTCGTACCTCAAATTGCACAGAGGTTCCAGCATGGTGTGCATCCTCTAGCCATGAAGGACACGATTTGGCTGACAAACCGGGGGCTGCACTGTAGCTCTGATTCAAATTCTTCTTTGTTATCCAGGTAGCAGTTATAGGGTTAAGCTTTCAAATTATCACATACTAGTTGCTGGTGATTTGGACACCCCTTTTCCTCTTGAATGATAAAAAAGCCCCTCTTCGCTTCCCTTTTGCAGATCAGAGCAGGTCCCTCATGAAACCATGAAACCCTTCTCACCACCACTGCCCTCTCAGAGAGCTTCAGCTCAGGCTTTCCTGCAGGATGCCTCTGGGATGGGGCAGGACAAAGGAGATGCTCTCCAAGCCACCTGAGGCCAAGCAGGATTTTCAGCATACCACGGCCATGTAATAAAAAAGCTCCTGGCTGGTGGAGGTAGCCAAGGTGGACATCCCATGTTAAGCCAGCAAGCCCAAAATTCAGCTCAGCAACAGTTCTGCATAACTGATCTCCACACGCCTGCTTGAAAAGGAGAAAAACAAGACCCGTGGTTATTTACCACAGGAGGACCATGTTCAAAGCAGAAGGGCACCTTACGTTAAAATCTTAATTCTTATAAACCTCTAGCATGAGACTGCAGAGAAGACTACACCTCCCAGCCAATGGCTACAGAAAACCAAATACCACTCTCCAAACCGGTTTACATGGTATAAAGCTGAGGTTGATTAAATGTGATTTTTGTTTATTTTAAAGATGTCAACACCTGAAGTCATCATACGGCATTCGCAGTCATAGGATGCATCTTCTACATTAACTAAAAATGGAACAATGTCATCCTCTTTAAAGAAGTAACTTACATTCACACATTTAAGTTAATTCTTATGAACATTTGTCAGCACAAATGAAATTTCATCCTTAATAATCCTTCCCATGTGAGAACAAAATAAAAAAAGGAAAAAAATCCACCCTATGATGAGCACCACAGTCGAGATAATTGCCACCTTGCCAAGAACGTATGAGCTTAGTTCATAAAGTTCTTTAAAATCAGACGCAAATTCATTCTTAAAGTAATTACTAAAATGCAAACTAAATAAATATTAACTTCACCATTCCCTACCCCCCCTCCCCCTGCTGAGTCTTCCTGTAAACAGCTTGATTTTCTCATTAGAAATTACACCAAAAGTAGACAAAGAGGTTTCACTGTCTACAGCCCAGAGACATCCAGCCAAGGTGTGAAAGGAAGTGGAAAAAAAAGGAACAAAGCAAAAATATAGTAATAGCTACTTAAAACTGCAAAGTTTTCTAGTGGATTTGTTTCAAAATAGTCCTTGGCCATTCTGGATCTCAGTGCTGAACCACGCTCATGTAGCTTCAATGCTGTTCTCAAAAGTTTGAAATACATTCTTTGATAACCTCACGTTGCAAAATAGGCGGGTAGAGTTCATGTTGTCACGGTGCAAGAGAGATCAGGACAGGCTCCAAGCCTACCCCGCAGAGCCAGGGCCAGGCGGCAGGCTGCGACGGGTCCACGTGCTGATGGACGTCACCTCCTGCCCACCGCTGCCCTCGCAAACATGACTTACTCTGCCTGCAGAGCCGTGAAGTCCCATCAGCTGAAATATTTTCCAAATGAGATTTACCTTCCCCATCCAGACCATCATTTAGAAGAGCTGATAGGAAGGGAAGAGGAGGAACTGCCTGCAGCATTCTGGTCTGGCAGTGAGGTCCAAAGCCCTCAGCAGGACACCTGGT
>NW_010244313.1:52309-57041 GCF_000690775.1 Eurypyga helias
GCACACGTATGGACTTGTAACAACACATACACAAGTATTTACACACGTGCACCCTGCCCCAAACTTAAAATCTCCTTTAAAACATTTTCAGAATTTCTCCTCTCCGTATCTGTGACTAAATGACTGAATTCCTAAATATTTGTAAATTAAAACTTGTAAGTATTTCATAAACTGAAATGAGGAAAGAGCTTAATAAGAATATAAACAAGGTGGTCTGTCTTTAATCCTACACCACGGTGTTATAAAGAAATGTGAATGAGTAGCTAACTCTCATCTCAAACTCAGTACTATTCCAGCGAGGTGCCCAGCAGAAGCAAAACCATAGCAGCCATCATGGTAAATACACAGGTCCATCTTCTATGCATTACAATACTATCTCTCATATAAGAAAATGAACTTTACAAATGGGTTTGAGCAAAGATAAAGGAACTTTCTCTTCTGAAAGCTGATAATTACTGTTGTTAATCTGAAGCCACGCACTTCGTTCTGTGTGTAGCTACCTATTATTTAAGGTTTTGCTGTTATTCTCTCCCCCTGGCAGATACAAAAACACGCGCTAAGATTGTTCAGATTAACCACTCAAAAACCAGGCCAAGTCAGTGCAGAAATCCTATCTAAATAGCTGGCTCTTATGAAAAGTACAGACTACTATGTAATACATAATATCCTGTATAACATAACAGTCAAAACTGTTGTATTATTGGAAAATGAGAAAATGTTACCATATGTGAAGATGAGCACTTCTATATATTAAAAATTTAAAAAAAAGCTCCTGCAAGCAATACATGCCAGTGTGGTCTAAATATAACTTTGCAAGTGTCATGCAGTAACACTGTTAACTTGAATTAAAAGTTGACACCAGTTACCCCCAGAAGCATGCCTTGCTCACGTTTGGTCCCTCGCCCTCAGCACAGCCGGGGTCAGCAGAGCTGGGCCGAAGTCACACGCTCCGGCTGTGACCCCCCCGGCCCAGCTATGATGCTGGCATACGACGTCGTCAGCCCCTGCAGAGTCAACAGGCTTCAGGATTACAGCCCAGCCAGCTCCTCCTTCCCATCCTCTGCTGCTCACTCAGAGATTTGAATCAATCAGGGACTTGAAAGCCACCAGAAAGGCTGGTTTGCACAAACACCCTTCAGTGTCGCTGAGGGTTGCACGCTGCATCTCGCAGCTGGCGTGAGTGATGCTCATGGCCGGTACCAAGGTTAGCAACACCGGCAGGAGAAAAACAAAGGTCATCTGTTAAGTGCAGCTCTGCAATAGGTTTCCTGACAGCAGTCTTAATGAGCCACTGTATATATGAGGAAAGCACTTTTAAAATTAATTTTCTAATAAAGAGATATTTAATACAAAAATCACCTTCCGATGAGTTTGCCTAATCTGTGTTACGTCCTGTGTGCCAAGTTCTTTGGTCTCAGTAACACCTCCTTCTCTTTGCTGGAACAATAAAGTTGCACTACCTGTGCCAGCACCCGGAGAGTTTCCGGCAGCCCAGGATGAAGTTCAGGCAGTGAAAGTAGGCTTTCCCCAAAACAACTGCTCATGTCAAAAAACGCCATCTTGAAAGGTACCTTTACTTTTAAAAATGTTTGGGGAAAATAAAAAGACATTAAATACTCTGCAGATTTCTGGCAGTGTGTGTAGGGGGTGTTTAGGTGTTTTTTAATGCAAACATGGATCCCACTGCCACAAACCCTGACTTTTCCCATTTGGGATTTTAGATTCAGGGCAGTTCTTTCTGTTTGAAATAAGCACCCAGCCCGGCTCCAGCTTTTGCAAGCACAACACACACACATCCCCAGCTCCAAAGGTACAAAAGCCCCTTGAACGGACAAACGTGCTCAAGGCTGGGAGCAGCTCAAGCCCCCGGCACAGGGTGCGTACGCGCTCCTGCAAACGTTCACTAGACCTACGCTACAGGGGGAAAAAAAAAAAAACCCACTCCTAGGTTCACTAGACCTACGCTACAGGGGAAAAAAAAAAAAAACCCACAGTGTCTTACAACATTTATTTAACCAAGATTTCCAAAGTATTCAAGAAATCATTTCTCACTCCACCACACTCCACAACCTAGATTGTGATCCTAAGTTATTTTGACAGAATCCTTTTAAAGTTCTCCATAGCAGAAAAAGGGGGAAGCCAGTCAGCTTTACATCCAGGAACTGCAAAATCTGGGCTATGGGCTTTTTGTCTTTGCGGTTTGCTGCTATAATTTAAAAACCACACACAGTGCTGCAGTCTTAGACCACTATTAGAAACGCGACTTCGAAATAAATTAAGAACACTCGTGGGAAGGGGAACCGAACTTTCATGTGGCTTCCTGGAGGCTGTTTTGGCACTGGAGAAAAATCAGACACTATACAGTAGTGGATTGGTAATAAACTAACCTAGAGCAGGACTTACAGCCACTGTCAGGCACTCGGTGACGTGGACAGAAAACATATGTAGAACGAAATCACGGTCCCGTGTCATTCCGGAGCGCAACGGGAGTTTTTCAATGTGGGCATAAATACACGCACAAACATACAGGCGTAGGTGTCCGCGTCACTGGGAATTAAAGCATAAGAGCTTTAGAGCAGGTCTTTCATTTGCATCTTTCTTACTATTATTATTTACTGCATTAAAGCTGTTTATTTTACAGGATCTCATATTCGGTACAGTAAATGTATCATTATTCAGATAATAAATGCAGAGCACAGGCGTAAAGCAAGCTGTAAGCCTGTGAGATAAAGTGGTCAGGTTTGCAAAACGAGAAACGCTTGGTGTTTACTAGGCATAAAAGTACACGTACCACAACACTTTTGTAATTAAAAGGTCTATTTCTGGCAATTACTACACAGTTTTTTCAAGTTTTCCATCTTCTTGGACAGACAATGATTTAATTCATGTTTTAATTATGTTACAGAGATTATTACCCTGTAACAGATAAATAGCATTTGAGTCAGTTAGAAGTTATTTCAGGCATTACAAAGTTACTAAGACTCCCCGCTAATACGGTTCCTTTCTTTTCCAACATTTCTCTGTCCCTACTAATGTAAGAAAGACCTACACAATCAAATGGAAAATGCAGCTACATGCTTCTCAACGGGAAACCAAAATTGGCTACGCACCAAGTGCATCAGTGTTCAGAGATTAAAAAAAAAAGAGGGGGGAGGGGGGCGTCAAATTAAGTTGACTGTCTCCTAGCACTTTTGATTACTCCAATTATAAAACCAAAGACATTCCCATGTTAGCAGCCAATGGGCAGATGATTAAATACGCTTTCACTATGAGATGTCTCCTTTTTAGGTTCACTGCCCTCCTGTTTTCTAGTAGTACATATTCACATATAGGATAAATCCTACTCCTTTTAAAAGACAGCCTAAAATCTACCGTTGATTTCTGTCCAAGCAGACTTTGGCTAAAGAAAAATGTGAATACAATGAACTAACACACTACCCTTTGCAAGAGAATGGAGCATAGTACAGCCGAAGGCATAAATAAACCTAAAACATCAAGAAATCAATCATTTTCTCAGAACTTTTACATGGTATAATCAAATAAGGAGTTTAGCTTTGTTCATAAAATCTTATTTTCCTAATCAAAGTAGTTTCTTCCCCCCACATTCACTCCAAAGAGCACCTGAAAGCTCAGACATGCTGCTCTTCAAAATATCTAAAAGTCAGCGCTAGAATTCACCCAACGTTCCTACAGTATTAGGTCTGTCGGCAGAAAACAGTTCAGGGCAGAGGCAACCAGTTCAGATAGCTCGCCTCAGAGAGGGACGACGGGTCCCCCGGGGTCACTAGAAAAAAACGTGCACGCTAAGGGCATGTTGTTCGACGTGCTACACCCCCAACAACCAAACACAGATGTACGATTAAAAGGCCAATTAAAGGAACATTAACCTTTAACCAAAAATAAAACAGTAGTTTAAATTAGTCAAGAAAGTCAGAGCAGAATGTTATTTCAAACTCCTTTTCCTATGCAGACGTCTTTAAAGTGTTATCCATTCATTTTTGTTTTATGAGGGCAACACTACCCATAAAACTAACATTTTTGAGGTTAACACATGGCTAACTTAGAGAAACAATGTTTTCACAAGAATGTAAAAAAACCCCGTAAAAATCAAAAAGCCAGACAACTCCACGTATTGGCCAGATCCATTTTACATATTTTGAAAGTAAAGGTGGCAGTGCAAGTTTAAACCAGGATTCACTTGTGACCGGAGCAGGCTGATCAGTGAAGTACGCGCATATTTATGTTGCACAGGTTGCCACCCACTCCAAACCCTTAATCCTGTAATATTAAATTCTCATTTCAAAAAACCACCATCAATCCTCAGACTCAGGGGCTACACTGCAGTTTAACGATTAACAGAGGTGTTCAACAAGGCACTGCGCTAGCTGATCGAAAGGGACATTGGCATAAAGTAAACTTTGGAGTAATAGCCAAAATGGATATGAAACAGCAAAACGCACTCCAGCGAAGTTGCTTAAACTAAAAAAAAAAAAAAAAAGTGGTGAGAGATGCACAAAACAGAATGAGCAGGAAAAAAACCCACCCGGCAATGAATCAACAGAAGCACCTCTTATGAACCACAGCACCCCGTTCCTGGCATTTTTCTAATTGACACTGAATTAGCATTTACGATCCCAGCGAGAGCGCTGCGTGGCAAACGCTTCAATGGAGGCTGCTTGATGGCTTGGCTCCTGCTCGAGGTGTAACGAACAAGATTTAGCGAGTGGAGGGA
>NW_010244313.1:57064-62370 GCF_000690775.1 Eurypyga helias
CAGGCTCCCAGCCCGCGCGCTGGCGGCGAGCTGTGCACGCAGCCCCTGCCCTCCGCCCCTGCACCCCTAAAACAATGTATTAATTCTGCATTCGCCGGGAATTTGGAGACTGTGCTTAATATGATTAGTGCTGCTGTCTACCCCACTTAAGTGCTGACGTGTATTTTAAAAGCTGAAAGTGGAGTGGATGTCTTCTGCTACCCAGAACATTAGATCTGAAGTCTTCTCAGAGGGCAGACAATAAAGATGAAATCTTTTCACTAGTGGCACAAAAGAAACGCCAATACTCTTGCACATTCTCCTTACTAGTACAGCTCTGCCTTGTTTTCTGGTGGGTTTTCTGGTGGTGGTTTTTTTGCTTTGCTATGACCAGCAAGAACAAACACCATACTCTTGTAAATACCTTTTTCATCAAAAATATTTGATAATTATGGGTCTCTTAGACTCTGCCTAGCACCTAAGGGTGCCATGTGGTATATTTTCTCTAGCTTCCCAAGTTAGTTCTCTTAAAAATAATTTAATAACAGTAGTCAATATTTGTTTTTTATTCTTTCCTCTGCTAATACAGTATAGCTCATTAAATTAATGGCTTGAAGATATTTGCTTTAAGTAAAAGGCTAAAAAATATGCACAAAATCTGCCTTGAAAATTATTTTGAGTGTTTTGGGATTTAATGTTACACTGACTACCACGGCTATTTTAAATACCTGCCAAAGGGACCTTTAATTTGTGTGCATTTGCTTGCAGTCAACTGGCAAAGGGACTCGAAAGAGGAAGCTAAACGTTAATTAAGGTTAGCTTTCAAGAAAAAAAAAAATCCTACAAATGTCTCAGGAGTAGATTTACTGTCTGATTTTTGAAGTTGTGATCTGCAGAAATATAGGCCACTAGTACGGCTGATGAACTTGAAATTAAACTTCAAAGGGAAAACAGACATTCCAAATTGTTTTAATACAACAAAAGAAAAAAAAAAAAAAGACAGCTTCAAAAGTTAGTTTTCCTAATTGTAGACAGGATCCTTGAACAGATCCTTAACTGCCACGCTCTGGGCAGTGCTATCTTACAAGATAAATCTGCGGGGCTGAACCGAAAAAAACAAGACACGCTGTGGGTACGCGGATTGCGACTTTGGGAGGACCACCCAGAAAGACAAGCCTATGAAATAACTCTCCTCCAGCAGCAGCAGACAGGGCACATATAGGCTGAATACAGTGTCTGAAAAATTCAACACTTGCCAACAGTTTAAAGTAGAAATGCACACACTACAAGAAGACAAACCAAAACCACTTACTGCTCAGAAGATGGTATCAGTGTTGTTTGATGCTCACGCTACTCCACTCCACCAGCAAATGTGTTTCTGTCCTAGTTTGAGTCGTCTTTAGTAAACCTAACACTGCAGAACAAGAAGGGAACTTGCCATTTATATGCATGAAAACATTTTCATGCCTTGGATAGCAGTGAAGTTGCTTTCTAGTTGCAACACATTTCCAAGTATTTTTGCATCAGCCACTGCAGAAAAGCCTTTACGGTGAGCATTTCTCCTTCTCCAAGATATTTATGCTGTGTTTTCACTGCATCTGTTTTAAAATATCACAGAAGGCAGTGTTGAAAGCTATCAACCGGGCAAGCACCCTGTTCTCTCCGCATTCGAGGCTCAGTTACGTTTCTAACGCAGGCTGACGCTGAAGTTGCTTTAATGGCTCTTCAGTCCCACAAATACGCTATTCTAGGTCAGTGCTCTTCAGGGCATCGCACACAACCCTGCCATCTCCCAGACTGACCCTGATAAAAAAGCAAAAAGTTTGCAACGGGCTGTTGTGCACTTACACTACCTGCAGCTGTTGCTTTGGAGCAGAAAGATTACAATTTCAGCAGCCGGGTCTTTTCTCCATCCCACTGCTGGTCCTACAGGACACTGATCCCCAAAGGCACCACCACAGCCGACTGGATAGCACAAGGAAAGGAGCCGTGGACCCATATGGTTTGATTTAACATTAACTGATTAAAGGTATTTTGACTAGTTCTACAGTTAAATTACATGCACCTGTTACACACATTAGTAGCACCTACATCCTACTGCAAACACAACGATGCTGGCCTGTGGATGTAATACTCAAGAAGATTATGTTTCACATGTTTAGCACTGGAACAGAGTAGATTTATTTATCAATTTCACAGTTTCCTTGAAATAAACCATTTGCATTAAAATAATTCCACCTAATATGCCATAAAAATATCATTAAAACACTCTAATTTATACCTTTTTATATGAATTGTACTGTTAATTTTACGATCTGTGCAAAAATAATTTATCAGCATCCAGTTATTATGCATTTTCAGGGCCAAAACATGAGAGAATGTTCCTGCCCTTCTAATAGCTTTGATTTCAGACTGGCTTTATTATTATGATTAATTACTATCTAATATGTATGGACTTTTTAATGCATTAATTACTTTTGCTCTGACAGCTGGTCACTAATATATATGCTTTTTTTCTGCCTAGAAGGCGGCTGGCGCTCTGGCCCACCCGCTAGCTTGGACACTGATTCAGCTTCAGCTTTAGGCCCATTTTGGGAAGGAGAGATAAAAGGGTATTGTGAACAGAAACATGGTAAACAATATATTGAGGGCACACCAGTACAGAAGACAGGTAGCTATGAGGCATTTATAAAATTCTCTTTGACTTTAAGTTACTACAGAATAGCAGACATGATATGCTGAGAGACCAAAAACGTTTTCTTGGAGCAAGTGATATAGTTTGGGGAGAAGAAAAAAAGGGACCCATTTCTGAGCATACAAGTGATCCTCCAAATCTGAAACAGATGCAACTGCGGGGCTGAGTTGGGGCCGGGGAGGTACTTTCTCTTTTGAGCCTAATGAGAGAAGTCAGCTCACTTGCTGGCGAGACTGGCCAAGCGCAGTAGTACTCTGGAAGGCAGCTAACACACGTGCATTTCCTCCACTCAAATAAACATCCCTCAACAGGCACTAATGACAAAGACTGCAGAGACTTGGGAGAAAGTCTCGTTTTAGAAGCAGAAGCCATCCTTCTAGCCAGGTACACAGAGCAAATTTTGGATCCCCTCAGATGATGGGTTAACTTTGAAATGCCCACACTGAAGTTTCAGAGCCCCCCCTCCGTCCATGCTGCAGTTGAACATCTTCTGACTTCATGACAGTTTAAAAATCAATATTCCCGTGTGTCAAAACCAACACTTCAGTAATTTGAGCGGCAAACGCAGGAAGCAGCCTCATTAGCGCAAGGCTGCTCAAATTCACCTCTGGCTTCTGCAGCAGATTTGGGCTCATACCTCCCCAATGGCTCTGCTGAAGCTCAGCACAAATGGCACATGTTTAATCCCTGTAAATCATACCTCCTATTGACATCCCTACATCAAGAATGTAGGGTATCTAACTTTAAAATACACAGCTCCTAAAGTAAAAACTACAGATTTGCATAACCTCCCTAAATGCCTTTGCGCTACAAAAGACATTCAGGGTACGCCAAATGGGATTCCCAACGTGTTTAGATGGGACTCACGTGAGCAAACCAACAGGAAGGGGCTGAAAACAGGGGTCTTACTGAGAGCACCTTTCTGTTATGGGCTGAAGGGTCTCACTGGATTACAAGTACCACCTGCAACAGGCTGGTGGGCACTGTCAGCAATCCCATCCTGGACAACACATTATGGCATCCCTTTCAAAAGACGCCACTGCTTTTTCTTAGCATGGTTGCAGTGACCCTCACTTTACAACAACAGTTGAACACTTCAAGACAGAGTAACTGCACCTTGGAAAGATGGTTAATGTACTGTACAAAAGAAAGATCAAGATCTTATTTCCCCCAAGAACAGGACGTGCTCAGATGGACACACCACCTGGCTTTCCTGTCAAGCAGTTCAGGCCTTTAAGGGTGGAAGCTGATAGTGAAGAATTCCAGAAGTACCTTAAACTACCAGGTGAGTAGATATCGAATGAGAGGCAGACGCCAGTATGTATGGATAAATGTAAATGTGGTTACTAGTGAAAAAGAAACCAATCAGCTCCAAGCTATTTTCCTTTAGAAAGCACACCACAAGGTAGGAACACACAGGACTGTGAAGGAGTCAGTCACTATTCAGAAATTATTTTAAAAATAAAAGAAAAACAAAAGCTAGAGGCACCGAACCAGAGATAGTTGATTGCTGGGATTGATTACTGTCCCAAGAGGCCTCGTTTAATTTTAATTATCTTAAGGACTTGATTAATCGAATTTGCTGTTCTCAGTTCTACTTAATAACAAAGTGTGGGGTGTGTGTATGCATGTACGTGCCCACTGAGGGAGGGATGCTGCCCTGCACATACATTGCCACTGCATAAATCCCTTCTACACCCCTCTCTATACCCTCAGGGAATGCAGTTGGGGTCCCCCTTTCTCCAAGAGAAGCTTGCAAACCTAGCAATGAAAAGACAAAGGCAATCACAGGTACCGAACAGCTTCCATGTAGGAGAACTAAGACAGTACAGCTTTCTTCAGCCTGGAAAAGGGCAAGCGAGGGAGAATGAGACCTGTCTATAAAATCATACACGGTATGGAAAACCAAAGAGGGATGAGTGGTCATTGCCACTCCCAGTGCTAAAAAGGGAAACTGGACAAATTCATGGAAGAAAGTTTTCACAGGTACAAAGACACCATCATAGTTTCAAGGAGTCCCTGACACAAAACTTGCAGGAGAGTCTTCTGAAGACTCATCCCTTTGTGCCTCTGCTCATCTTAACCTGAAGTACCTACTACCATATACTTTTATTGATTTTCACCTACTGAAGCAAAATACCCTTTTCCACCTCCACTCCAAGCAATTGTGGTGGGGAGAGCCCAAAGGACAATGAAAAGGAGAAGGAAACTCAACAGTGCAACAAGCAGACTCAAAGAATGGTTAGGGTTGGAAGGGACCTTAAAGACCATCCAGTTCCAACGCCCCTGCCACGGGCAGGGACACCTTGCACTAGACCAGGTTGCTCCAAGCCTCATCCAGCCTGGCCTTGAACACTTCCAGGGATGGGGCATCCACAGCTTCTCTGGTTAAATGGGGAAGAGCTGGAGGCAGCGACCAGCCTGGAGTGCCCACCGTCCCTGCAGGCACCCAGGGAACTGGGGGATGATGCCCAGCTGTGTTCCAGAGAGGACAAGGAGAAGGTCTCAGCTCCTGGGACCTCCCATGTAAGGGATCCTTCTCCCAGTGCTGCCGACAGCCAACAGTGCCAGGGCCAAGAAGATATTAATGAGGAGTTCTCACAACCCGATGGATCAGAGACAGGAAGGGCAC